>NW_026712338.1:4760952-4860889 GCF_030504385.1 Musca domestica | reverse complement strand
AAGGACAATGGGTTTAAGATTGGGACTAAATCCAAACATGATTCGCTGACTGTACACAATCTTAATTAGATATATTCTAACATAAGCATTAGAACCAAACATTGTCCTGGACAGAGAATCGTGGAACAACGGATACCTAGCGAGTATGCTAGCTAACTGTCGAGAAGCTTCTGCTTCACGGACGGCTGATAGTTAAGGAAGAGAACTGGGCAAGACCGATCACTCTCTTCGGCTACCGAACCACACTACGGCTCTCCAGCCGGAAATCGAAAATGCATCTTAAAATGCATAAATATAAAAAGTAGCAAGACAGAAAAAGTTGTATATTATTTATTAGATTTATAGAATGCAAGCAAACAGAAAATCAATACTAGAATTGAATGTACCTTTCTTAGCCCTCTGTATCAATTAATTGCTAAAACGAAGAGGCAATGTTATATACGTACTATATACGTATGTTGATATAGCGTATGTAATCTAACCAGCACACTCCTCCCGGCAAAAAGCCGAAACCTGAGCACTGGATTAACGAGCTGAGAAAACAAAACAAGATCTTCTAAAAAAAGCTACCTTGCATCCGATTGTGACGCTTATAAAGCATAAGTATAAAAGAAGGAACACACCAAGAAGAATTCATGGGTACAATTCTGTAAGACGACAGAATGAGTCAACGTAGCAGCTTTGTGTCGCAAGGTACTGCCAAAGGATCCCAAGCCAATTGACAAAATCAAGAAACGAAATTAGGAATGACAGCCGCCAGGTCTTAACTTTCTGGACCTCCTAGCGAAAACACATTTTCCCAACTGTAAGTTGGAGCAAATCCATCTCACTCAGATCAGAGAGTGATGGCAATCTCTAGGCTAACTAACAGAAACAAACCCAAATAAGCGATTGGTACCTTCCAGACGCATAAATCGCCCGCATCGTGTTACACCAGCGATGTTACAGAATTGATCAATTCTGGTATACGTTATCCTGTAGGCCTATTCTCTAACTTTTATTGAACAAACAAATGAATTTTTTATTGTATCACTCATATACCTAAAACTGGCAAGCCAAGTCACGCTGCAATGAACGACTATAGACCAATTCGATTATCATCTTTCCTTTTAAATATCTTTGATAGGCTAATATCTAATATAAATCTTGATATTAGATCGGAACTAGACTGTTCACTGGTGAGCAAATCACAGGAATCTTTTGAAGCAGCTCTTCACCAGTGGTCAGTTATATTGAAGAGAACATAAAGAAGAAAAACTAAACACTGGCGGCTTTCTTGACATAGAGGGAATGAAGAGATATAAAAATCCCGAGGTTCAGAGCGAACTGAGTGTTAAGTTTCATGACATGCTAAACAGCTGGATTAATACAATGCTTAGCAGCAGAATCAATAATTCCAGCAATAGTGAGACATCCATTAGGAAATCATTGCCCATAGAAACACCGCAAGAATCGTGGTAAACTATATTCTACAGGACTTCGGAAAAACAGGCAAGGTTTATGCGGTTTATGTAGTGTACACTTACAAAGCTGTCGCGATATGCAAACAGTAACGGCTAGGGGTCCACCCAACACAGACAGAGTTGGTACCTTCCTCGCAAGCCATATCAATTAATTCCACCAGTGTCCAGAAAGCTCTCTTCTCAAGCCATATATTTAGGTACAGTTTTGGCTGATGTGCAAAATATACCGTATACTATACTGTACGATTTTTTAAGAGCTGAAATAAACTTTAACCCTTATGGACAGATCAACGATACCATATCTCCAATCATGAGGTTTGACAGAATTGGGACGCTGATTCCAAGTAGGGCTGAATGGAACGGTGCCAAACTACCTCTAATCGGTCTGCCGATTTCGTGTAGAGAAATAATATCTCAAATACAGTTGATAGATACTCCAGAGGAACATCTGCAGTACACTAGACGAGAATCAAAAATTAACAACAGTCAGTTCGCTCTGAACCTCGGGATTTTTATGTCTCTTCATTGCAGCAAGATATATTAAAACTAAAACAATAGGCTAGCGACGCGGACTATATCAGCTAGTATACATGTACTTACAATTTTCCAATTTTTTTTTTTTTTGGACAGCTCTATCCGAATTTCCGTTTAAACCAGTCTAAAGGTATGTTTGACAACCCTTTGATTACTTTTCGAAAATAACCACTTCAAAATACATACTCCGCGAAGAACACCGTTTCTGTTCATTCTTTTGAATAATAATGAAACTACGAAATAAACGATAACGTCGAAGGCGTTTGCCAGGTATTAGGTAGGGGTTATATTATACAATTTACATTTCCGAATTTTACAATTAGTCAAAGTAGAATTGGTACATTCATACAATACACATTCAAATACAGTTTTAATATTCATACATTTACATATTAAATATTCAAAGTATCTCAATAGAGTGGGCAAGATGAAACCTCTTACAAATTTCGGTTTGAGATTCTTGGGAATATTAGGTGTCTTCGGCGATTGATTATTTTGATCCACCATTTTAACCATGCAATAGCGTGGTTTCGGTTTTTTAATTGTAGCATGTCAGAAATTTTGTTGTAAAATTCTACTATGGTCCTAGAATGCATCAAAAGCCTATATCTTGATTTATCGCCAGGATTTCATAGATATTAAAAACAAAAATTAGAGTTATAGTCGTACTTCAAATAGGTTGATGTAAAATTTTACTACAAAACTTCATTTTACTTCATAAATGAACTATTCCAATGTAGTTCCGAATAATAAATATTTCTATATTATATGTTTTATTAATTATAGCTCAAACTTTAACAACAGTATTTCGAATCTCCAAGAGTAATTAATTTTGCTATCGTAAAATGAGTTGAGGCACATACGATTTTCGTGTATATAATATGTAATATAATATAGAAATATAAGGTTTTTAAAAAAATGTACGAAGCAAAATTTTGACCTAATGTATGGATGCTGTACAGTGTACATACCTTATATAGACATCAATCGACGAGTTCGATAATCCTGTAAATAAAAAAAGAAAGAAAAAAAAAGAAAGAAAAATGTAAATAAAAAACTGTTGGCTTCCTGTTTGTCTTCCGAGTAAAATATTTATTTTATTAAATAAATATTTTGCAATGTATAATATCAATATACAATAGTATGACCATTAAACTCGGAATGTGTGTTGTTCTTAATGTAAACAAACAAAGAGAAAACCCAACAAGTTTTAATTTTTACCAGGGTAAGCCAAGGAATACCATGGTTTTCGGAAGAAGTTAAGTTTAATTTTTTTTTAAACTAAGTGACGAGGCATTATGCTCTTATAAAAATAATCATCTATATCCTCTTAGTATGCCTTTATTTATATGAACCATGAAAGTGGTTTTGTCTTTTACAACAAAAATCCTGTATCGACGGCACCTTGTCTATAAATAGAATAGTGTTAGCATTTTGACTGGGATTCCGAAATTATTTCGTTGTTATATCTACGGTACGTGAAAATCGAATGCGCCTCTACTTATTTTAAAGATATTAAAATTAATTAATATTGGAGATTCTAGAAAAAAAAAAGTTAATAAATGAATCGCAGTATTCGAAAAAAATAATTTATCAACTTCTTCATATTGAACCTATATTCACATTTGAAATAATTTTTCTTCATCATGCAAACAAATTGTCGTTCGTTTGTGTTTTTTTTGAAAGCAAATTTTTTTGCAGCAAATTCGGAAAATTGTTATGTAATAGAGAATCATTTTTATACCATAATTAATTATATGTTTACATAGCTTTTGGTTATAGACTCATAAGGAAATTTGATGTATAATATTTCTTCCAAGTGTCAATCAAAATTTGACTCACATTAAAAACGTATTCATTTCAGTCTGAGTCGAAAACGTAAACATATAATTGCTTCTTGCTATATATAAATTCGAATGTAATTTTATACCTATATGGTTTTGTGTGAAATATTTCCCCAGAAGCAAAAATCTATAAAAAATAAGAAATCTTTCCGGCTTTAACTCTGAGATGTGTTTTTAATATCTATACATATATATCTATATATCTATATATCTATATATCTATATATATATATATATATATATATATATATATATATATATATATATATATATATTATAATATATATATATTATATATATATACTAGCTGACCCTATCCGCGTTGCCGGCCCGTAAAATCCTCACCAGACTTTGAAGACAAGCATGAAACGTACGTTTCATGGCGCCAGGCTGCTCATACAGCTTATAAGTTGTTCGAGCCTTACGATGGAAGTTCTAAACACTTTCAGGCAGTACCAATAATTCGAAATAAAATAAAGGGTCAAGCCAATATGGTGTTATCCTTATTCAATACAGTGTTAAATTTTAAGGCTATTATGCCCGACTGGACTTTACTTATTCGGATAAGCGTCCAATTACTTAATTGAGCAAGAGTTGTCCACTCTTCGTCAGGGTAATATGACAAACTGACATTACTTACCAACAAAACCAATATGTCATATGAAAGTGTTGTCGCAAACTGTATGAACGAAAAATACAGAATGGATGCGTTACGCGTTTTCATTTCTGGCACAAAAAAGATTTGAGTAATGTATTATTTTCCGCTCGTCCATCCGACTTACCATCAGCATTGGCCCAAGAGGTTGAGTCAAATCGGGAAAGATACCTTCTTTTACTTCACTAAATCACGCGAGGACAGAGATAAGTATAAGTATGAAACACATTTCGCACACGGAAATGTTCAAAGTAAAAATTCGTACTTTTCTAAAAGAAATTCAAATCGTTCAAACAAGAACGAAATAATCAAATAGAACCCATGGAGGTCGATGAATCTATGCGATTCAGACAATCAACTAAATTCAAGCCATCTACATAGGGCTTACCTCAGAATCAATACGATCAAAATCAGAACCTACCACAGCCGTTCCAAAATCGACCAAATTGGCAGGCCGTGAAAGACCCAACAGTGGTATGGCAAAATACACTGGGCTAATACATCAGAGAATTAATCACATTTCTTAAGATGAGTCCGGATGTGGTCACTATCACCATGTGGACTACCATCAAATGGCAGAAACCGAAGCAGACGATATTGTAATCGATGCTGGGGATGAATTTGACCAGATTAATTTTTTAGGCACAACTCCCTGCTACCATTTATAGAAAGGAAAGTGGCAGGGAAAATCATAAAATTGCTTATTGATACGGGGGCTTCGAAGAATTATATCAAACCTATAAAAGGTTTAAAAGGTATTATTCCCGTAGCCAACCCGTTCATAGTGAAATCTATTCATGGTTTCACAGCAATTAAGGAAAAATGTACCATAAATATTTTTCAAACCAATAGTAATTTTTTTATCTTACCATCACTATCAACGTTTGATGGTATAATTGGCCTGGATCTATTAACACAGACAGGTGCAACGTTGAATTTTAAAAGTAGGGAACTTAAAACTACAGTTGGGATCGAAAAGATCCAATTTTAAAATGCGTAAATGTAAATTTTACACAAGTTGAGGACATGAAAATACCTCAAATCGTTGCGGACAAATTTAAGGAAGTGATGAAAAATCTTCGGGTGTTTTTGCAAACCCCAAAGAATCACTTCCATATAATACGAATATTGTAGCTACCATTAGAACTAATTCTAGTAATCCCGTTTATACAAAACTATACCCATATCTTCTCAATCAAAAAGGGTGAAAATAAATTTTAATGAAGAGCAAATGCAGACCTTTAGAAAATTAAAGGAAATCCTTGCTTCTGAAGAAGTTATGCTTCTTTATCCTGACTTCAAAAAACCTTTTGATCTTACAACAGACGCCTCTTCATTGGGTCTGGGAGCAGTTCTCTCACAAGGGGGGAGGCCAACCACCATGATTTCCAGAACCCTTAAAGATAAAGAGCAAAACTATGCCACTAATGAGCGAGAGCTCTTAGCTATTGTTTGGGCTCTTCAAAAACTGAGGAACTTTTATATGGAGTAAGATATTTAAATATTTACACAGACCACCAACCACTTACATTTTCAGTCTCTGATAGAAACACGAATGCTAAGATAAAACGGTGGGTAGCATTTGTTGACGAACATAATGCCAAAATTATTTATAAACCTGGAAAGGAGAATTATGTGGCGGACGCCCTTTCACGACAGAACATCCATACTCTGAATGTAGAATCTATGCGCACCGAGAAACATTTCGAGCCTCAATCTTTGAATACTTTGGAAGAGGATAATCACTCAGATCTTGCAACGGTACACAGCGAAATATCTTTGACCTATACCATTGAGTCTACAGAAAAACCGGTCAATTGCTTTAAGAACCAAATTGTGCACCGGGAGGCAAATTTCCTACTTAAAAGCAATTTTATTGTCTTTACTGAGAAGACTCGACATATGATTGACTTCACAAGCAGGGAAACATTGCTAAACGAAGTAAAATCAGTGATCAATCCAAATGTCGTAAATGCAATACATTGCGATCTGCCAACTTTAGCCTGTATTCAGCATGAATTGGTTAGATAATTTCCCGCTACTAAATTTTGGCACTGCAAAAATTTTGTCCAGGACATTTTTGATAAAAATGAACAGAGGGAAATTATTGCCATCGAACATAACCGTGCCCATAGGGCAGCTCAGGAAAATGTTAAGCAGATACTTTCTGATTATTATTTTCCAAAAATGGTAAAGTTGACAAATTAAATTGCTGCAAATTGTAAAATCTGTTCGAGGGCTAAATACGACAGACACCCTATGAAACATGAGCTTGGGGTAACCCCAACACCATCTTACGTAGGCGAAATGCTTCATATCGATGTATTTTCAACGGATAAAAATTTTTTTCTAACATGCATCGATAAATTTTCAAAGTTTGCGGTTGTTCAACATATTCCATCTCATACAATAATAGATTTAAAAGCCCCGATTATACAACTAATGAATCTTTTTCCACACACGGAAAATATTTACTATGACAACGAACCTTCACTAAAATCTGAGACTATTATGTCCCTGTTACGGGATCAATTTAATGTTAAAGTGGAAAACGCTGCTCCCCTTCATAGCACATCAAATGGACAAGTCGAGCGCTTTCATAGCACACTTTCTGAAATAGCTAGATGCCTCAAATTCGAAAAGAAAATGGAAAGCACAGTTGACCTTATTTTACTAGCAACCATAAAATATAATCGGACTATTCACTCAATAACCAACAAACGACCGATAGATATTTTCCAATTCTCCTCATCCGAATTAAGGGAGGAAATTAAAGAAAAAATTTCAAAAGCTCAACAGACCGTACTAAATAGAAACAATGCCTCCAGGCAAAATAGAACATTTGAAGTTGGTGAGTCCGTACTAGTGAAAAACAACGAAAGGCTAGGAAACAAATTGACCCCGTTATACTCTGAAGAAACAATAGAAGCCGATCTAGGAACTACGGTTCTTATTAGAGGGCGGGTGGCCCACAAGGACAACATAAGATAATTCAAAATTTGTATAATCCGATTATAATTAAAACTCTTTTAAACAAATTTTAGGACTTTGATGATGTTGCTTATCAGACCCCTTACCACAAATTAATTGACTATTCTGGCTCCGACTACATACCGATTGAAGATGGGGATGTTACAATTTGGCAGGACTTTGACTACTTACGACATACATCAAATCTGACAATATATTTGGAAATTGCGGACGAAACCGAAAAACTTATGGAACATTTCCCCTCCTCGCATATTGTGAAATACTCGAGTCTGATATTAAGCGAATACGCTCCCTCCTACAATCATTGTATGTTCACCACAGACACGCGAGAAGTATTAACATCTTGGGAACAGCACTACACATAATAGCGGGGACTCCCGATTTTGACGACTTTGAGGAACAGAAATTTCGACAGAAGGAACTTATAAATTCAATTAACAAACAGGTTTCAATCAACTCTAAAACACAGGATCAGATAAATAAGTTAACAGATATTGTCAACAAAATTATTGGAAATGCTAAACCTGAACAAATTCATACAGAGTATTTATACGAAATACTACTTGCTCGAAACAGAATTACAATTGCGGAAATCGAAACATTAATGCTATCAATCACGCTTGTAAAAGCAGATGTAATTAATCCTACGCTATTAGATTCCGATGATGTAAATGAATTATTAC
The DNA here is from genome assembly GCF_030504385.1 of Musca domestica. NCBI lineage: Eukaryota > Metazoa > Arthropoda > Insecta > Diptera > Muscidae > Musca > Musca domestica. The sequence goes on along the minus strand of NW_026712338.1, from coordinate 4,852,719 downwards.
AATAAGTTCAACAAATACAACTGTAACAGACTTGCTAGAAGTATCACTAATTAAGGTGCTATTGTATAATGAAATGTTGCATTTTCTTATTAAATATCCCAAGCCCAAATTAGTATGTAAGAAAATAATTATGCACCCCGTCCAACATAATGGCACAATACTACATCTTGCTGGAACCAACAGCGTCGCTAATTGTGGAAATCGTATAATTGCAATAGGAAACTGTACCTTAACGATAACTTCATAATTTTGTCAAGAATATTCTCAACCAACTTGTGCTCAACAGCTTATTCGGGTACTATAGCACACTGCAGCACAAGACCAAGTCATCTTGAACCATTGGAGATTGTCGATGATGGCGTCATGATAATAAACGACAACAGAGCCACTATAAAAAACCCAGAAGGAACCGTAACAATAATTACCGGTACATATTTGATTACGTTTGAGATGAAATCAGTATTAATGACTCCATATACAAAAACCAGAAGCTGGTACTGAAGATGGTACCGACGTCGGCTATATCTACTATAGTTAATATCACAAGTCATCAAGAGATATTGAGCCTGCCGTATCTTCAAAGATTAAATTTTGAAAACTTACACCAGCGGTCTCTGGACTTATAAGCATTATTTTAATCTTCAGTCTTTATATTTCATTCAAAATGTGTCGAAGACGAACAGTAAAACGCAATGTTATTGAAGCTGTCATTGATAGCTACAAAAGACCCGAGGACGGCCCTTACTTAAGTAGGGGAGGAGTTAACACAATCTCCATTGTCCCACCCTAATACTTTGGTCAAACGATGGCGAACTATAATAATTGTTCGTCCAACATATTGCAATGCAACACTCCACACGAGGCACAGTGTCAGCAATTATATTCATCATCATTGCTTAGCCAACACCAAACATACGAGCATTTATTCAAAGTATTGCAATATAATACTCCACAAAAAGAGTCAGCAGTAGAAAACAATAATTATAAGTTTATTCATAGCTTTAAGTATCTTAATAAGTTAGTTTGATAAGAGAACTGGAATAAAGAAGGTGTAACAACACCATACAAATGTTCATACAAATGTTCGTTCTGGGATCTGTAGTAGAATTTTATGACGATTTTTTTAGAATATTATGGTTTTGAAGGAATTTTATCAATTTTTCGAAACAACCCTGTCGGTAACTCCCTTGAGTATTAAGATCAAAATAATCCTCGTGATATTGCCGACGACACTACACATAAAATGCAAGGATTCCAAAAAAAATCTTAATTTGAGGGTGATCTTGCCCACTCTAATTAGTTTGATTTGCGATATATCCGTTAATCCTATATCTTTTAGCATAGCTTAGTATAACAACGTAATTTCTAAGCCATACTCTGATGATATAATGGAGTATTTGAATTTACGAATATATTAACGGATTGACATGGATTATAAACGGATTGACATGGAAATCCTTTGTCCAAGCTACTTCCGGGCTTTAAACAAGCAAAAAAATATATATAATCAAAACAATTATATTAATTCTCCCGTTTCACACAATTTTGTGTTAATGGTATCACAAAACCACAGGAACAAGCTGAATTCAGATCAATATAATGATGATATTATGTATCCTTCTAAAATATTGTGATTCTTTAACATATATAATAAAAATAGCAGTTATATATTACTTCCATTATCTGGAAAGTCGATTATCCACAGTGCCTCCGGTTCCCACCATCACGGGTAATCGAGGATCGACTGTGCATACACTTTAATTGTTTTAATTTTAAATCCTAAAGTTTTACTTAAATTATGAATCTTGTAATTTAATTAAAGAGTGTAGCGGTGCATTAGTTTTAAGTATAATTATATTTCAATTCATACATTTATAATGCATATTTTAACGTAACATAACCATATTATTTATTTACTGGCATTACTAGCTAACGCAGCATGCAAGAAAACGTGGATACTATTCGTGGCCGTTTTCTTGATTTTATGTTGTGTTGCTATTATTTGTACTAAATCAACAAGTACAAGGGAATGCGTGGTAGCTATTTGCGACTGTATGTAGTGATGTATGTATATGGCAGAGTTATTTGCTGCTGTATCATTTACTGTTTTTTCTCTCCCCCCAGCAAGCAAAAACTATCCCCCAAATCACTTAGATGTCACGCCTATGCGATAGAAATCATCGCGTTTGATATCGCTTTCTCACCCTGGAAGCATTTGGAAGTGAGTAACTCACTTCCATTTTAAGATGCCACTTCTGCGACGCTCCTAATAAATCCGATAGTATGTACATTTACAATAACAAAACTACTGTTGTCTACTTTCTATCGTTACGGAGTTACTAAGTAGTGGCGCAATGAAAGTTAAAAGGAGGTGTCGCGTGTACAGACACTATTAAGTGACTGCCATCGGATAAAACAGTGATAGTTTGCAATCATTTACGCATTGCACAAAAATAATACTTTGTTCTATCTGAGGAATATAAGACACAGTGGCGCAGTGGTAAGCATGCCAGGTTTGGTCTCTGAACACGTCGGTTCGATTCAAAATTCAGACATCACATTTTTAAAACGAAAAAAAATGTTTGAGTATTTCATCTAATAATTAAGAGTTCTATTTAAAATTTCTGAAAATATCAATCTATATATTTTTGGAGGACATTTATATCATTTTTTTAATGTATCATAATTGAAAATAATTGAAAAGTAAATATAGCTCCGAATTTCTACTAACGAATTCCGATTACAAATTGACGTTAAAAACAAACTTAAACAGTAAAATGTAACAGTTGGAATTGTTTTGAAAAGAGAAAATTTATAACTGAAAACTTACAGATAAAACATTATTTCTCACTGTGTAAAGAGAGGCAAAAAAACATACAATCACAAAAAAATTTGAGGCTCTCTGCCTACCTCGCTTTAAAACACTCTCAAAATACTTTTAAGTTATAAAAATGTTGTCTTAATGACAAATGCGTTGCTGGTCCGTAGTCTTTAATGCATATTTGAAAAAATAGATAGGAGATACTGTTTTTAGTGGCTATACCAAAATATACATCTACACTTTACACTTTAATACAAATTTTTTGCCTTTTCCTCGAAATAGGTTAAATCAGGAGGTTCTTTTATATAGGGGATACTCCAAAACATTGACCTACATTGCGAAGAGGTTTTCTATCCCCTTAGAAGCCAAAATGCCAAATATGGGCCGATCAATTCAAAAACATGGCAAGACCGAGAATGGCAAACATCAGGGCATATCTTTTTATGAGGGTTATACCAAAACGTGGGCCCATACTTATAATATTTGGAAGGACATTTTCTTCTTTCTAAATTTTCAAGTTACCAAATTTTGTTGAAATATTTTTAAAAAATTATAAAAATCCTTGAAAGCGGGATATACCCTTATATGTGGCAATATCAACACCTAGACTCATGGTATTATATCAAATCCAAAAATCTATCGTAAATTTTGCAAAGTATAGAGCAAAATATTTGAGGCCTTTTGTGCATGGATAAGGCTACATATAATGGACCATAAAAAAATTTAGCCTGGTAACCCAAAACACTATTTTGAAATTTTAATCTATTAACCGAATACTATCCACTAAGAATTGGCTGTTGCCCAATGTCGTTACTCGCTATTGCATAAAACGGTACCTGTGATTTAAGTATATTAAAGATTTCGGAAGAATTTTTGCAGGATATTTTTTTTTCGATCGTTCCCAAAGCCTCACTTTCCCGCCCCTGCCGACCGAGAGGGCCACCTCCCCATAACGTAGGGAGCACGTACACCCCATAGTCCGGATTATAGAGGGTAAGAACACTTGGGAAACCGGCTACATTAGAACATCAGCCGGTTTAACAATTAAAAAGAATTAAAGTATCTAGACTAAACTACAGTAAAACTAAACAATACAAATACTAAATCACAGAAACTAAGTCTGGCAACTATTTTATAAACTAAGAACGTAGGATAGAGTTTTTTAGGACATGCAAGGGTTCACACAAAGAAATCGTTCTGCATAATTTATTAAAATCAGCACATAAACTCGGAGAGCATTATTTATTACATAGTTCGATTTTGCTAATGTTAGTTTAAGTGGTATTTAATAACGCGTATTTCGCGAGGGGGCATTGAATTTAATTTCACCAGCTAAAAACTCAGAATCAATTTGACCACGCAAAAGTTTGATGATAAAATACATCTAAGCATTAATCTCCTTTTCTCTAGTGTAGGAAGATCGATAAGTTTAAGCCGATTCTCATAAGGTGGGAGAAGTTCATTTGAATTCCATCCTAAACCTCTCAGAGCAAACAAAAGAAATTGAACCTGTACAGACTCTATATTTTTTGAATATATTTTATAGAAAGGACTCCAAAGTACGCAGCCATATTCTAACGTAGGTCGAACAAGGCTGATAAATAAGCGTTTGGTCACATAAGGATCGTCGAATTCCTTTGACCAACGTTTTATAAATCCTAGTAAATTCTTTGCTTTATTAACGCAAGACTCTATATGTAGATTAAAACGTAATTTATTGTCTAATATGACACCAAGATCAAGAAACGAGTCAATATTATCTAATTTGAAAGAACCTATGAAATAGTTGTAGTTAATATGCTGAGATCTTTATACGGACAATTTTTACATTTTTTTAAATTTAATGACATTCCATTGACACTACACCAATGTGCAAGAGAATACAAGTCCTGTTGCAGATTAAGCGATTCGTTGTGAGAATCAAGAGTGCAGAAAAGTTTAACATCGTCAGCAAACATTAATATTTTTGAGTTGCGAATAATAGATGGAAGGTCATAAGGAACACCAGAAAATACTGTAATATTTTTAGAGAGAGTATTATTAAAAGATACCTTTTGGGTACGGTCATGCAAATAAGACGATATCCATTTTAGGAGAATTGTAGAGAAACCCATTAATTCAAGTTTATATATTAACAAATTATGCGCCACCGTATCGAAAGCTTTACTGAAATCAGTATATATAATATCAGTTTGGAGATTTTTTGAGAATCCAGTGTGAACATTAGAGGCCAGTTCTAATAAATTTGTCAAAGTTGATCTTCCTTTTACAAAACCATGCTGGTGTGGTGATACTATAGATGTAACGAAATGAGTTATTCGTTGTGTAACCAAATGCTCAAAAAGTTTGGGAATTGCACTTAGTTTTGCAATGCCCCTATAGTTTTCAATAACACATCTACTGCCTGCTTTATGCAATGGAATAATAAAGCTCGAACGCCAAATAAAAGGAAAATACTCTAGGGTTAACGAAGTATTAAAAATATTTGTTAGAGGAAGATACAGTTCATGTGCACATGCTTTTAAAATGAAAGAAGGTACCCGGTGAATTGGAACATTTCAATGAAAGTAGACCTTTCAACACTTCATCTGATGTGAGAATAATATGAGGAAAATGATTAAGTTTATTAATACTATAAGAGTATTTTACACCCGTAGTGGAATGTCTGGAATATGTACTTTGAAAAAAAATCTGCAAACATGTTTGCTATTTCCTTAGGTTCACACGATTCTCTACTACCGAATCGCATACTACTGGGAAATTCACGGACTTTTCTTTTTGAATTAACGAATTTATAAAAGTTTTTAGGATTTTTATAAAGGCTGTTTCTCATCTGGACTAGGTATTCAGAGTAACATTTAGAATTTTCAGTGTTGTATAAACTTCTAGCTTTTGTATAATTAGTAAAGTTTATGGTAGAATTGATTTCTTTAAATTTTTTAAATAACCTGCTTTTTATGTTACTTAAGCGCCTAAGTTGTAATCTATAACAGCACATTGTCACAAGTGGGACTGAGGTTTCTAATGCATTGTTAATTATTTTATAAAAGCTTGACATACGAAAATCCAAATTAGCTTCAAAACACCAAATTATATTGGATAATGTAGAACGCAGCAGATCAACGTTAGTTTAACTTACGCGACTTATTTTGAGATGAAGTATGTACTGTTTGAATGTTACTAAGTTCAATGGCTTTCATAAGAGTAGGATGATACATATCCTCTGGCTCTGAGAAAGGAGGGCTTCTGCACACAGAAGAAGTTAAGGATGAAGAAAAAATTAAATCTAATAATTTACCATTCGCATTATAGATAGAATTTATTTGATGAAGACATTTCTCAAATATGGTTTCCCAAAAAGGTGACATCTCAGTAGAAAGTTCTGTAGAAGATACTGGTACATAATCTACAATATTTTCTCCTGGGACTCATGCTAGATTAGGCAGATTGAAATCCCCCAGACAAATCATTTCCGCGTTGTAGGAATGATATAATGAAACCTCTTTTATTAAGGCTGAATGCATAAGGTAAGTATCCATGTCTGAATTTGGAGGAATATATGAACAAGTTGTAATAAAATTACAATTTAGATATTTTAATTTAACACAAACAAATTCAATCTTAGGGTGTTCTGTAACCAAAATCCGTTCTGAGGCAATGGAATTATGAACGGCAATGAAAACTGCTCCACCTATTTTATTTAATCTGTCTTTTCTGTAAATTTGGTACTGATCAGATAAAATCTCAGTGTCACGAATTTGTGGTTTTAACTATGTTTCCGTAAATACCAAAATTTTGAAATCACAGTCAGAGGATTTTAAATAAATATTTCTAAGTTTAGTGTTAAGACCTCTCACGTTTTGATAAAGAAGAGATAGAGATTTAGTTAGTTTTTTGACAATGGTACAACTGAAAGATTAACTGGTAAATAAACGGGGTTTGTTCTTTCCCTAAATACAAATTCCTTTGCCAACAATCTATCCGGCCAGTACGTTCTATTAACTATTAAATTAAATAATTTAGCAGGAGTAATGATTTTAAATGATGAAATATCGCGAGGTTGGACGTGTTAAATTTAAAAATTTTTATGCCATTTTCAGGTAAATTTGGAATTTTTATTTTTATGTAAGACCGAAGGTTATCAACTGTAGTATCGGGATGCAATCGGGACACAAATATAGTTTTACGCGGCGCTACAAAAATAAGTTGATCCGTAGGCAAAAGCATAGGGAATTCGTTAATATTGTCTACAGAAACAGACTTTTAATTTAAATCAGAAGGCGTAGGAATTACATTGTTAATGTCTGCAGAAACAGACTTTTCATTAATAGTATCTGCAGAAACAGATAGATTATTTTTATATTTATCTGCAGGAACAGATTTCGTTTCTATAACCGCTCGAGGCTTGGCCAGGACGAAAGGCTTATTAGATTCTGCAGTAACAGAAGCTTCCTTTAACGGTTCTGCCGAACGTGGAGACGATAACGTTTGCTTATTAGTGTTATCAGTAGAAATTACAGGAATAGTATTAGCTATTGTACTGGACGAGATAACAACAATTGCATGCGCTAAGAATTGAGAAGCTATAGGTACGGTTTTAGAAGATTGCATTTCGACCAGAGCATTTCCTGTAATAATTTCAATAGTTTTATCATCAATAGAGGGTGGGAGGTCCGAGCCAAAAGATTTGGCAGCGTTGTGTGGCTGAGCCACAGCTGGTAAATTTAAACGGATCAAATCATCACCAGGCACAAAAACTGAGGATTTCTTTCGTTTCGGAGATCCATCCAGGAATTGCTTTTTTTTTTCAAAATTCTGAAGCTTTAAAAATGCTTCGTCGAAAACCTTCTTCAAAGCTGCTAATTCAGTTTTAGACTCCTTGAAATGAGTATAAAAGTTAATTTCTAAGGCCCTACAATCAATACATGCCCAACGTAAACCATAGTTTAGTAAGAACATCAAAATGGCGGCCATTAAGACCTGCACATTTTAAATGTTCATGCTTATCGCATAGCCAACATGTTAGTAAACGTTCTTTAAAATTAGTAATTTTGCAATTTTTATTCGAGCACTCCATGTTAATTCGAAATACTAAAGGAAACAGTGTATTAGGGAAACAGTGTAATAATCAATTTACAGTAACAGCCTAAAAGTATGCTCAGAAAAGCTAATTTAATATTAATACGTACAGGACAACAAAAGGGAATCAGGCACAAACGTCAAAGACAAAAGAAATAACACTACGTTGTAAATAAGAAACACAGAAAAAAATATTAAAACACCAAAAAAAAATGATCAACGCGCACAAAATTAAATTTTGTAAAATAGTATAAAAACGCTATATTTCACAAAAACTTCACACTTTGCAAACTATTAAAATGTATATATTTAAAAATCACAATTTAAAACTTCTAAAGACACAATAACTGCGAAAATTTAATTGAATTTTTATTTGTTTGACGACACACAGAAAAAACACTTGCATGCGAGCAGAGTTGCCTTTTTTTCAATCCTTTCTTACAAAATTTTAACTTCACTCTACCATTTTGTATAGTCCGCATATTGTAATGCCTCTTTATATTCGGTATTTCATAACCAATGAATTTTGTATTATGAGTTCTCATTTTGTTCGCAACTTCCAGCTGAAGTACCTGTGGTTGGAAAGTTAGATTCTTGTGAGGAAAGATCGTATTGTGCACTTATTTCATATCCTTCACTTTACAAACAGAATTAAAACCAAAAAAAAAAAAAAAAACAATAACAAATGTAAACTTCAATATAGCATATCAAATAGAAAAAAATAAATGGCTTATAAAAATTGTGAATTGTCAAAATCAGGCCTACGTTCTAAAATTATAAGCTTATTAACTAACAAAACTTTCTTTTATATAGTGAAAATTATCCTTTATTATGTTCACAAAAGACGATTGAATTCAATATGATAAGGCAAAGTGAAAAAATCGTACATTATATAAAATTGGCAGATAAGAAAAACGAATGGAAAAACTGGTTCGTTGGCTTTTTTACAGTAAATTTTTAAATCTTCTTAGGAAGTTTGTCAATAGAATGTATTATTATTTTGAAATTCGATTCCATTGAAAATTTGCATATTGGCATTGGCAACTCTGTTTCGATTACAAATGTTTTTGTGTCTTCTCCAAAACTAAATTTATAAAAATAATTGACTCGGTTAATTGTGCATTTTTGAGTGTTGTTTAGTGTTAATTTTATTAAATATATATAAAAATATTTGAAAAAAGTGAAGGTTTTGATTAAACTTGTGTTTTAAAGTGTTTTAGCAATATCTAATATTTGTGTTTATGCATCCATAGGCTTTATTTTTCATTTTTGTTTGCTATGTTCTTCGAAGCTTTGTTTTTGTTTTACTTTGACGTTTGTGCTTTATTCGTCTTGTGTTACGTCTTACTAAATTTCGTTCTTCCTTTCAGGCACTTACTTAAATTACAAAACACAATACCGTTCACACAGTTCTACTTTAAACTTTGTCGTTTACACCTAAAGCTAATACTCATATTTCTATTTTTAACTGTTGATAATGGCTTGCTCTTATAATAATTGTAATATTAAAAACGTTACTGAACGTCTTATCACGTGTTATTTATGTGATAACTATATGCATCTGAAATGCGCTGGTTTGAATGGCAGAAAATTCGAATTTATCACTGATAAATCTAAAGGACTCCGCTGGTCCTGTTTGGATTGTAGAGATTAAGAGATAAATTTCCAACGTCTTTTTAAGGACACAAAAGCTGAAATTGTAAACCTTAAAAAAAGTTTTAACTTTGTATCACAAAATTTCGATAGAATTGAAAAAACGGTTAATACCTTTGAATTTTTAAATGTTTCTCCTAAAAGGAAAAAGTCCGCTAGCGTTGTTAGTACTCTTGGTTGCACTAATTCAGGCCCTGGTATCTTAATAAGTTTAAATTCTCCTACTGTGGTTAACCCCCCTTCTGAGAACTATTCTCAATGCAGTAGTGACTCACATCCGGCTGTTCCTGCACCGAACGTTAGTTCTTGCACTAAAGGGAATAAACCCTCATCAACGTCATTTGCAAAAAATATCCCCAACCCACCTACTATCGTAGTAAATGATACACATTTAAACCCTGCAGTTGCTCTAAACGAAGACTTTAATCAAACGCTTTCTAATCAGTTAAGTTGTTGCGCCTCGTAAAACTGTATTTTTATCTAGGCTGCACCCAAATACTTCAACTGATGCTATTCGCAACTACGTGAAATCTAAAATAACCGATCTGTCAGATAACGAAATAAATGTATTCAAATTTAATTCCTCTCAACGACGTGAAATTTCCTCTTTTAAAATAAATGTGCCTCACAAAATATTATATACTATTGTCAGTAACTCGTTTTGGACCGATGGTGCCTTAGTGAAGGAATTTGATTTCAGAGAACGTAGAAAAACCCCTAGATCTGTAAATATACCAACAGTATCAAAAAACTAAATGATGTCATATCTATACTATATCAGAATGTAAGTGGTCTTAACACTAAATTGAGTAATGTTTTCCTTAAAAGTTTATACTGTGAACATAAAATAATTGTGTTTACTGAAACTTGGCTCAAACCTGATATTCTTGATACAGAAATATTTCCCGATAATTATGTAATTTTCAGAAAGGATACGTTGAATAAAAAGGTGGTGGGGTTCTGATTGCAGTCCACCACTCGATTCCTTCGGAAGCTGTCGATATTTTTGTCGACCCATATAATGAATTTGTTTGTGCAAAGCTAATATTTTTTGGTAAAACAATATATATATAATCTGCTCATATATTACACCCAATTCAGGGGCTGAAACTTACTTAAATCACGCTGTTCTTATTGGAAAAGTTTCCTCTTTGCTAACAGATAACTCTACTTTGATTTGCATGGGTGATTTTAATCTTCCTAATGTTTCTTGGGTCTCAGGTGATAAAAAAAATTAGATTATGTACCCTCCACTTACCCAGTTGTACTCGACGCTTTTTGGGATAAGATTTATGAACTTTGTTTATACCAAGTAAATTTTATAAATTTTATACTCCTAGATTTAATTTTCTCATCTTCCCTAAATATTTCGCTTTGTAGAAGTCCTCCATTTGTCATTCCTGGGGATACATATCATCCAACGCTCCTTTTAAACCTTGAATTAAGTAACTCTCTGCCCAATATTAGAGAGTTACTAAGACGTCTTCGCAATATTAAAAATAGACTTTTTAAACATTTCAAAAAATCTAACACTGGCGTAAATTATTCAAAATATTCCATGGCAAGAAATAGATATAATTCGGAAAACTCCAAATGTTATTCTCAGCATTTAGCCCATATGCGGCAGAATTTATTAAACAATCCTAAGAATTTCTTTAAATCTGTAAACTCCAAAAGGAGAGCTCAGAAATTTCCCTCCAGCATGAAACTTGGTAGTAAAGAGTCTTCAGACAATCTTGAAATTGCAAATTTATTTGCAGACTTTTTTTAGTCTTCCTATACCCAGGGCACATCTAGAGGTCCTTGCGAAATTCATACCACTACATTGACTCACTTTCCCTGGATTATCTTAACCGAAGACGAAGTCTTAAAGGGTTTAAAGACATTACACTCCTCATTTCCCCTGACGGTGTTCCAACCTATATTTTAAAATCTTGTGCTAGATAATTATACCTACCTTTGACTAAAATATTTAATTAATCCTTGAAAATAGGTTATTTTCCAAGCTTCTGGAGATCGAGTTTTGTTATTCCACTTCATAAATCAGGCAATAGACGTTTCATAGATAACTATAGATGTATTGCTAAGTTAAGTGTCATTCCTAAACATTTTGAACTCTTAGTCTCACGTCGGATGTCACATTTTATAAAAAACATAATATCACCTTTTCAGCATGGTTTTTTCAACTCGATACTATGGGTTTTTCGACTGCTCTGTTAGGCTGGATTTCATCATACTTGGAGGGTCGTACCCAAAATGTTATTTTCAATGATTTGTTTTCAAAAAATATTGTTGTTTCTTCTGGCGAATCTCAGGGTAGTTATTTGGGTCCTTTACTTTTGGTCTATATCTTAATGATCTCCCGGATCACATTCGATTCTCTAAAATACTAATGTATGCTGATGATGTGAAGCTTTACATGCATATAAATCCCTTGACGATTCGACTTTCTTACAGTACGATTTACATTCCCTTGTGAACTGGTGCAGTGCCAACGGTATGTCCCTTAATCTTAAGAAATGCAAAACATTTTCCTTGTCAAGATCCCAGCCAATACATTCTAACTACTTTATCGGTTCATACAAATTAGAAAATGTTGATTCCTTTACTGACCTCGGTGTTATTCTAGATCCTAAACTACGTTTTCATTTACATATTGACTCATGTTTTAATAAAGCCAAATCTTTATTAGGTTTCATAAAACGCTGGTTTAAAGAGTTCGATGATCCATATGTCACCAAAAGATTATTTGTAAGCTTAGTTCGCCCAATATTAGAGTACGGATGTATTCTGTGGAGACCTTTTTATAAATGTTACCCTTTGCGGAACCAGTAGACTTTGCCTTTGAGCACTAGTTGTCAGAATCTTTAAGTTCATTTTCACGGCACCTAGTCTACAATTCCCTCTGCGGAAACAATAGACACCAGCCTTTGAACAGTAGTCTTTGCTTAACATATTATTTTCACTGTTATTTGTTTATATTTATAATAAATGTTATATGTTTTGCTCTACTTCCTTTCTCAATAGTGTATTTTTAACTATTACTTTGTCGGCTGATGTACTAGACTGTAGCTGGCACCACTGTCTCACAACTAACCCACCATTCCCGGTCTTTGGTGTGTACGTGCTCCCTTCGTATGGGGAGGTCGCCCCCTCGGTCGGCAGGGGTGGGAGTGAGGCGTGGGAACGAACGAAAAAAAAAATCATTAAACTTAAACATTTAGTGAATTATCATTTCGGAAGGCTAAGGTACGGGAGGTACTACTACAAGAGTTAATAAATACTTTTCAAAATTAAATCTTAAAAAAAATACAATATGTATTTGTAAGCTCCCATACAAGGGACTGTGCCATATTTATAGGAATATTTCTTGCAAGCATTTGGAAGTGAGTAACTCACTTCCATTTTAAGATGCCACTTCTGCGACGCTCCTAATAAATGCGATAGTATGTACATTTACAATAACAAAACTACTGTTGTCTACTTTCTATCGTCACGGAGTTACTATGTAGTGGCGCAATGAAAGTTAAAAGAAGGTGTCGCGTGTACAGACACTATTAAGTGACAGTGTCTAAAACAGTGAGAGTGTGCAATCAGTTACGCATTGCACAAAAATAATACTTTATTCTATCTGAGGAATATAAGACACTGTGGCGCAGTGGTAAGCATGCCAGGTTCGCTCTCTGAATACATTGGTTCGATTCCCAATTCAGACATCACATTTTTTAAACGAAAAAAAAATGTTTCAGTATTTCATCTAATAATTAAGAGTTCTATGAAAATGAACATTGGAAAAAGAAACAATAACAAAAAATACAATGCTTACTCTGGAGTAAAAAAAAAAATTCAATTCCAATAACTATCGAGGATGTGACTTCCACGATTATTAGAATTAACGATGTATGCTCTATTTAGTCATGCTTAAAACTATCGCGGGCGTGTTTCATCTCTTTCCGAAGGATGCTCCTTCCGGGGTGAGAAAGCGATATCAAACACGATGATTTCTATCGCTTAGGCGTGACTTCTAAGTGATTTGGGGGATATTTTTTGCTTGCTGGGTTCAGCAGATTATGAAAGTTTGTGCCTAATATAAAGCTGCTGAACCCATCGCCGATTTGAAAGTTTGCATCGCAAAGTAACCTAAACGAGAGGGAAAGGTTTCCCTCTTTCACATTTCTTGAAATTTTCGGATTAAGATTCCCAAATGTGCCCAAACGTGCGTCATCGAAATAACGGTTTTAGACCATAGGTCTCTTTGGACCAAATCCGTTTCAGGAAATTTGGAGTCGATCTAGCCATGTCCGTCCGTCTGTCTGTCCAGCTGGCGCACACGATAACTCTCAAAGGAAGTATCCAATTTGGTCCAAACTTGGTAATCGTAATATTATTATCCAACTTAGATCGAGTTCGGAGATGGGTAATGTCAGTCAACTCCTTCTGATACCTCGCCTACAAAAGGTTGAAATTGTCAAAAAAATATTTTACCGCACAGAAAGAGAAAGTATGATCCGATTTTGCTCCAACTTTGCAAATCCTAATATTTCCATCAGTGCTACGTCAGATGCGTATATGGACAATATCAGTCCACTGCATCAAGTACATCCCACACAAATGGTCAACATTTTGAATAATTATAACTTTTATAAGATATGATGTAAGAGTCCAATTGTCTTCAAATTACACATTTTTATTAACCCAAAGTCTGGTGTGAAGATAGCATAATCGGTCCACTCCTTCTGATGCCTCCACCACAAAGGCTTACAATTTTGAATATCTATGAAGCTCATAAAACTCGAAATTAACATCAGTTTCCATTCAGACGGTTGCACATCTCAATACAAGATCTATTATAAAGATGGTAGAGATTGGACCATTTCTTCTGGTACCTCCCTCACATAGGATTCAAGATTTTGAAAACAAAACGATCAAAGAAAGCAAAATAAGCATCCACCTCTCTTAAAATTCCAGACACACAAAATTTTTGCTAACACAAAATCTGCCGTGAAGATGTTATATGTCTACGAAGCCCATCTGGTACTTCACCCACAAAGGGTCACAGTTATAAATACTTTCATCTGTCATAACCTCCGAAACACGTCAGCGACTCTTTACAACTTGCTATATCTAAATATTTTTCTAAACCGGAAACCGCAATATTTACATCATATTTATTTAGGTCCGATACGAACTGGACGATTTTTGTTTGGGTAAGTACAGCAATTGCTAAATATGTAATTGAAAATTTTTCATCATGTTGTCAAATGTTGAGTAAAATTTTTGAAAATCGGAATTGTTATTCCCTGCTTGTTATTTATTAGAACACTCTATCAGGCATGTCACAAGAATGAATTCGGTACGAAAGTAATTTTAATTTCGTATTTAGCTTCTTCAGAAAATGTAAATCGAAACATTTTTTCGATTTGAAACCACTTTTGTTTTTGCAAGTGAAATTGTATTTTTATGGAAACTTGTGACTTTGAAACAAGGCTAGGCAAAGAGTATCCCATGGGATATCTGTGTGTTCACCAACACAATTGTAAAAAATAAATTGTTTTGAAAATTGGCTTTGGGAGAATATTTAGTGTTGTTCGAGCAGTCGACGAGGAAGGTGCTCTCGGATATTTTATGAATACACCGTAAGAAATATTGGAGCACATAAATATATCTTACTACATACTTGAAACAAATATTTCCGAAATTGTAAAATTTACAACTGTTAAGATTCACTCCTGTTGGACAGATTTTGTATAAGGATTCACATGTTAGGATGAGGAATCCATTTCATAGTGATAGACAAATTAATTGTCCTTCTAGACATTTTCATATTCCTCGATTTCTATGAAATAAAAAAGAAACAAGATTTGATGTTTATCATTCTGTTTGTAATTTATAGAAATAATCTGTTAGGACCCAACACAGGATATGAGTTTTTGATCAGAGTAAAATTCTACCACTATTTGCGTATGCCTGTATATCAGCCTGTAGTAATCGGTATTACTTTTTGAAGGATTAGCATGTTATGACCGAAATTATTAAACACAAATTTCATTACAATTATTTAAAATTTCTGAAAATATCAATCTATATATTTTTGGAGTACATTTATATCATTTTTTAATGTATCATAATTGAAAATAATTGAAAAGTAAATATAGCTCCGAATTTCTATCAACGAATTCCGATTGCAAATTAACGTTAAAAACAAAACAAACTTAAACAGTAAAATATAAAAGTTGGAATTGTTTTGAAAAGAGAAAATTTATAACTGAAAACTTACAGATAAAACATTATTTCTCACTGTGTAAAGAGAGGCAAAAAACATACAATCACAAAAAAATTTGAGGCTCTCTGCCTACCCCTGCTTTAAAACACTCTCAAAATACTTTTAAGCTATAAAAATGTTGTCTTAATGACAAACGCGTTGCTGGTCCGTAGTCTTTAATGCATATTTAAAAAATAGGTAGGAGATATTGTTTTTAGTGGCTATACCAAAATATACATCTACACTTTACACTTTAATACACATTTTTGGCCTATTCCTCGAAATAGGTTAAATCAGGAGGTTCCTTTATATAGGGGCTACTCCAAAACATTGACCTACATTGCGAACAGATTTTCTATCCCCTTAGAAGCCAAAATGCCAAATATGGGCCGATCAATTTAAAAACATGATACCTTTATATGAGGGTTATACCAAAACGTGGGCCCATGCTTATAATATATGTAATGACATTTTCTTCTTTCTAAATTTTCAAGTTTCCAAATTTTGTCGAAATATTTTTAAAAAAATTATAAAAATCCTTGAAAGCGGGATATACCCTTATATGTGGCAATATCAATACCTAGACTCATGGTATTATATCAAAGCCAAAAATCTATCGTAAATTTTGCAAAGTATAGAGCAAAATATTTGAAAAAGTTTAGCCTGGTAACCCAAAACCCTATTTTGATATTTTAATCTATTAAACGAATACTATCCACTAAGAATTTTCCAGCCCCCAGATTGGCTGTTGCCCAATGTCGTTACTCGCTATTGCATAAAACGGTACCTGTGATTTGAGTGTATTAAAGATTTCGGAAGAATTTTTGGAGGATATGAATCCTTTTTTTACTAAAATTTAAAATTTACACATATTGTAATGCCTCTTTATATTAGGTATTTCATAACGAATGAATTTTGTATTATGAGTTCTTATTTTGTTCGCAACTTCCAGCTGAAGTACCTGTGGTTGGAAAGTTAGATGCCGATTCTTGTCAGGAAAGATCGTTATGTGCATTTATTTTATATTCTTCACTTTACAAACAAAATTAAAACAAAAAAAAAAAAAAACAATAACAAATGTAAACTTCAACATGTCAAATAGAAAAAAATACATGGCTTATAAAAATGTCGAAAAATAAAAAACAATAGTTGTGTTCCAGTACTTTTTTAGTAGTAAAACTAGCAGAAGAGAGAACAGTTCGAAATGTCATTCTCATTTAGGTTTGCTCAAAAAATAAGGGAACGGAAAATTAGCAGAAATGCGATAAAATGTCAAAATTCAAAATTCCAAAAGTAAACAGCCTAAATCGGACTGGTGAAACCTTACTGAAAAGAGCGCCAACATTTAAAAAATGAGTATTGTAGACGATAAGTTAAAATTAATAATTTATAATAATAATAATTAATAATCTGATTCCTCATTCAGCCAGTCCTCTTCACTGCTGGAATCATCCAAAAGGGAATACATCAGTTGCTGCATATTTTCTCTTTTTGTTTTTTGCACGACAAATATTAGTTTTTCCTTTAGTTTTCAAGTTGATCATTTTCTTTATTAAAATGTATCAATACATTTTTCAACCTTGTTAGCCCTGCCAATTAAATGTCAAATTTACAATATGCACATTTCTGCTCGGCCAAATTCATGTAGCTAAAACAAGCAGAAATGTGCACCACTCAGCGCCATTTTTTTCTCGAGAGAGCTGCAAGTTTTGCTAGTTTTTGGAGTACGGGAACGCGTTGTAGCAGAATTAGTGCTAATTAGTACTAATGTGCAGGTTCTGGAACACAGCTAATATTAGCATATTTTTACGCATTTTTTTTTTTTTTTGATCATTCCGAAACGGTGTGAATTGTCAAAATCAGGTCTACGTTCTAGAATTATAAGCTTATTAACTAACAAAACTTTCTTTTATATGGTGAAAATTATCCCTTATTCTGTTCACAAAAAACGATTAAATTCAATATGATAAGGCAAAGTGAAAAAATCGTATATTATATAAAATTGACAGAAAAGAAAAACGAATGGAAAAAAACTGGTTCGTTGGCTTTTTTACAGCAAATTTTTAAATCTTCTTACGAAGTTTGTACTATTATTTTAAAATTCGATTCCATTGAAAATTTGCAAAAAAAATAAGATATTCTCTGTTTTTGTTTTTACAGCGATTTTGAAAATGTATTTTTTTTTTTAATTTTTCTGTTACCGCGTTAAATTTTTTCGAACCATCTATTCAGTTTCGCCACCACATAATTCGATTCTACACTGCAATGTAACCCGCCTGCAATTTCAGTTCTCAATAAATCGGGTCAATTAAATATAGTTAGTCGAAATAACCGTTCGTACACGATAAAATATTGATTTTTTCGTTCATAGCTTATCCTCTTATCCAATAGATTCATAAAATCTATAAAAAACAGTTTTGTCCGTAGTCGCTTTATACTCACCAAAAAGATTAGACATCATATTAAAATTAAAAAAAAAAAAAACACTGCAAATGTACATTCCAAAATAGTAAGTCAAAATGGAAAAATTTCATGCAAAATAAAACATTACTATTGTACATTTCAAAAATCAAAATTAAAAATTTCACATTTTTACTCGATTTTTTTTTTTTTTGGATTTTATCCTTTTTGCCAAGAGACAATCCCGAATTTGTCTGAATTGTTTAAATCAGATCAGCGGTTCTTGAGTTATAAGCGTATTAACTAACAGAACTTTCTTTTATACATATAGATAATTAGCAAATTTTAATGGTTTCTCAATTGACGAAACCAATTGTAAACAAAGTGTTGCCACATCACTTTTTTCTTGAAAATCAAGTCATTTGTCAAACAAAAATTATTCATCTGTGAAAAACAAAAATGTGGTATTGCGAATAATACTCAAAAGCAAAGAGAAATAACAAAACAAACAAGTTAAAAAGCAGTAAGTTCGGCCGGGCCGAACTGTGAATACCCTCCACCATTTGGAACGAATTTGGAAATTTTCAAAAAATAAAATCCTTTAAAAAACCTTTTAAAGTCTTAAAAATAAATAAACGGCGAATAATGTAGCTTAAATCATCAAAATACCGTACCGGGAGGTACCATTATATCGGAGCTATAAGAAGACCTGGACCTGCATTGAAAATTTTCTGTCTTCATTCAAATACCAAATTTGAAAAAATTCGGTGAATAATGTCATTAAAATCATCAGAGTGCCGAATATCGGGAGGTACCGTTATATGGGGGCTATATGAAAACGTGGACCGACATGACCCATTTACGAACTGAACTGGCAAAACAAACATGTATGCAAAATTTTAGCCTTCTATATCAATTCATTCGAAAGATAGCGTCATTACAACAGACAAGCAGACGGACAGACAGATAGACAGACGTACATCGCTAAATCGACTTCGAATTTTACGCTGTTGGCTCTGTTTCGAGGAGTTACAAACGGAATGACAAAGTTAATATACCCTCCATAGTATGGTATAAAAGAAACTCAAAAAATTGTACAAAAATGTAATTATCTTAAAATATGTCTTGTGGAATGCTGTATAATCAATTAATCATTGATTAATATTTTAGGGGCAGGCGCAGGAATTCGACACAAGAAACAATTATCATAGATTTTATGGAAATCCACCAGGACATAGCGAGGGGCTATTTCAAAGGTGATCGAGTGGATGCCGAAACAAGTTGGTCACAGTTTACCGAAAAGCAAAATTCTTCGGGATCACCCACCAAAGATTGCAATGGGTGGGAAAAGACATGGTCAGGCAATTGCAATGTTTCTTTTAGCACAAACAAACTATTTTGAACAGAATATTTACACTCCCAAAATGTTTCTAATCATGTGCTTAGTTTTGATTCCTCATTCTTTCTTTAATTCCCCTAATGTTACCATATTGAATACATATTGTTGCCATATGTATATGTTAATTTTGTGACATGCCTGTTTGTTTTCACTTTTTGTCATTACGTCACTGTTACGTCATTTCTCTTCTAATAGAAAAAAATCATATCCTTGAAAGGTGAAAAAAGTTTTTATAAGATGTGTAATTGTTTGTACAAAGTGTTCAATGATGGTTCTTTTTAGCTTTAATATCGTTCACGAACTGAGAATAAATTATATTAATTAAACAAAGATTAGTTTGATTCCTCATTCTTTCTTTTACTCCCCTAATGTTACCATATTGAATACATATTGTTGCCATATGTATATGTTAATTTTGTGACATGCCTGTTTGTTTTCACTTTTTGTCATTACGTCACTGTTACGTCATTTCTCTTCTAATAGAAAAAAATCATATCCTTGAAAGGTGAAAAAAGTTTTTATAAGATGTGTAATTGTTTGTACAAAGTGTTCAATGGTGGTTATTTTTAGCTTTAAAATCGTTCACGAACTGAGAATAAATTATAGTAATTAAACAAAGATTTAATAGTTTTTCAGACCAAATGACAAAAATGTATATAGTAGCGTATTTTTCTGAGCTGAATTTTTCGGAATTTTTCGCCCTATGAATATTTTGAAAAAAAAAAAAACAGTAAAGGTACTAGCAATGAAAACTTTAAGTCAGATACACGACTTGTTCAACTTGTTCTTTTCTAGCAAAATACTCTAATTTATTATGCACTTGCGATATGCTTCAAGCTTAGTATATGTTGAGTTCCAACGTATTTTTATATCTTGTTTAACATTTTCGACAATTTGTTGTTTAGCTCTGAGAGTTTTGAACAACATCATCCATAACTAACATCAAATTGTGGCAAACGCAAGATTTAAGTTTAAATGTTTTAAGCCAAAACGTACAACGTAGAAATCACACCTAAGCGATAGAAATCATCGCGGTAGATATGGCTTTCTCGTCATGGATGTTACATAGCGTATGCAGCGTTGCTTTAAGAGATCACGGTAGTCACTTTTTCAACTCAGCAGTTATTGGAAGTGAAAATAAATGTTTCTATTACACATATGAGGTGTAATTACACATGTTTCAAAATTTTTTATTGTTTTGTTGCAAAATAGTTAGGCTTAATCCCATAACTTTCGCGACGTGAAAGCGATATCAACTGTGATGATTTCAATCGCTTAGGTGTCACTGCTAAGTGACTTTCGCGATATTTTTGCTTGCAGGGCTATTGTCTGTTACTGTGCGTATTGGTGGTAAGAACGCTTGTCTATTTGTGACAAGAATGTTACAGCAAAAACTGTTTGAAGTAGAGACAGCTATAAAATAAATCTGTTAGCTAATATTGCCACATCTCCCGCTCTAACAAAAAAGGCTTATATACCTGTAACCCTCTTTAGATATTGGTTAGAAAACTGTGCGGTTCCTAAGTGTGACCGCTATTTTTCTCTGAACATTTTTTATCTGTGCTCCAATTATTTTAAGTGCTAAATATTCTTTCTGCAGAAGAAAGCTAAAAAAGTGGCAACACTGAAAACCACAGTGGTTTTTACATTTGCTTCTCTCGTGAACAAAAACAAATGACAAACAATAATCATCTTTTGGTATTTTTTTCATTCATTCTTAGCCGTGTCCATGACAAAATGACTAAAAGCAGCACACTACGAAAACCAAGCAAATCATTTTACAACAACTACGGTTTGGGTGTTTTTTGGTCGGCTTTATATTCTTCTTCAATTTCCGTGCTTAGTATATGTCTTTCTTTTTCAAAGAGAGCTTAAAAATTTAGAACGATCTGATAAATTATGTGCCAAGGATCGTGTCGAATAAAACAAGTAAAAAAGCAGCTAAATTCGACAGGGCCTATCTTTTAATACCTTCCATCATTTAAATTTCGGTATGCAAAGTTGGTTCTGTCTTTCATGGCTGGAAAAGGCTCATGATTTCTTATATAGTGTTCCCTCCAAATAGTTTGAATTTTGGTGATTTTAGCCATTTAAACAGGTTTTTTTTTCGAATTTTTTATTTATAACCGCAATACCCAATATAAGTTAATGTTAGAAGTTAAAGTTTATTTCACACTGCTATGGTGTTTCTTTATTTTGTTACTAACATTTATGTTGCGGTGCTATGCACCTCTCTTGTTGGATTTACAATTAAGAATTCCTTCAACTTAAAACTAATATTATACTGCAGCCTGGTCGTGCTCGTTATTACGCTGAGTCATCACTTGCGGTGCGCTGGTATTAGTGCGCGTGTTTGTGGCGGATGACTGCCCTGGTGTCATATTCCTGCTGATTTGTCGGACTGCTTGCGCAGCATAATGATGGGAATGTTTACTAGTTGGTTTGCATATTTAGTTTGATGTTTATTAGGGTGAGCCGTTAACTCCTCCCTCTCGAATTATCAAGCGTCTCGATTGATGTGTTTAGAAATATGGCAGATTATAAAGACTGCCGCGTTGATTCAAGTTAATATTGTGGTTTGCTAGTTGTTTTGTTTTGATAACAGATTCTGTTGTGCCGGCTGCCAATTGGCTTTCTGACACAGTCATTTCTATTTGAGGTCTAGACATTCCTTCATGTGGGGTCATTTTTATAATTTTCATACTAGTTTTGCGCCTTTGCCTCATTTTTACTGCCATCAGGAGGATGACCAATGCTAATATGAGACTGATGTTAAAACATAAACTGGTCTTGAATTCAGTATTTAGACGCTCGATTCTTTTATTACTTTTCACGTGCAACGTTTTTAGTAGTTGTAGAGATAGTATTTCTTCGGTGTAGTTGTTTCTAGCTGAGTGTTTTAGTAGCGCAGGCAACGGTTTGGAGTAAGCAGCTTCTTCGACGGTGAAATTTTTGTAGAATTACTAAATCTTATTAAATAAGTTCCTGTTACATTTTTTTCGTTTCCATTTATGACAATATTTTCTTTTATGTTATTTATCAAAATTAATCCAGGTTCTATTTCCTCTAAATTATTAATGTGATCTGCATTTACTATTGAACAATTATGTGGGCTATTAGTTACTAATTTAGGAATACATGTATTGTTTGTTATATTGGCTACATTAGATTCTAGACATAATTCAATACCATTTATTTTTTGACAAGGACTTTTAATTCCAAATGTTGCTCTTTCACATTTTACAATTTTCTTATAATCAAGATTTAAAACAGTATTTTGATTTTTTACAGGTCTTATGGTTATGACATTACAAATTTCTTTTACAGTTTTGGGAATGCTTATAATGTAAATTATATTAGTACTATTGTTTACAATTTTTATTCGTGCGAAATTTAAAGCTTGTTCAATGTTTTGAAACGGGATTTCATCTTGATTAAATATTTCTTCTATTTTTCTAATTTCTATTTCCGATAAAATAAATGTGTTTACAATGTTGGATTTTGTTAAATGAATGGCCGAATTAATATTCGTTATTTCCTCCTTTAAAATTTCAACTTTGTACTTTGCCTGCAATATGAGGGTATTACGGAAGTCCTCACTAGTCTTTAAAATTTTTGAAATACTATTTGTCGCATTCGTTATCTCCTGCATTCTTTCTATTAGATCTCTGTTGATTATTAACTGGTTATTGCTGTTGTCTGTTAACTCATTGATTTTGTTTTTCAAAAGCATAAGGTCATCATGGTCTGGACTACCTGCCAGCCATTTCCACGCCGTTCCAATCTCATCAAGAGATCTTTTAGATCTCTCTTCAGGCATTAGCCGATTTATAAGGTGAGATAGGGTAGTGATGTCATTATGTAGGAAGGGGAGTAGTGGGTGGTTGTCTGGAATTCCTTTGGCCAAGTCGTCCTTGATCCTCTCTAGAGTGTCATGATATTCCTTGATGTTAATAACATGCAAAATTTTGAATGTCCCTGTTTGTATTTTTCCTATTCCACTCTCTATAAGAACCACTTCTGATTGAGAGTAGTCCAATATTTCTGTGACCCCTAGGCAACCTGTAATTAAGAACTGGAAACCCGGTAAATAAGTAAGTCAGTTTCTGATATGACTCTTATGGACTATTCTCCCTGATTGAGTCAGGACAGTTGAGTGCCTATTCTCCTTTACAACTTCTTCTTTGAAACGTTTAGATAATTTGGTTCCTAATCTCTTGTTCTGTTTGACAAATATTTTCTGACCTTCTTGATATTCTTTTGGTTCTTCCCTAACACGATTATGATTTGCCAAATCATTTTCCTGTTTCCTCAAGAGTCTTTCGTAGTTGTTAAGGCGAGTCCTTTCGTAGTCCTCTGGTCCAAAGGTCGTCGGTCGTCCAAAAAATAGATCTACGGGTTTCTTTCCAATTGACGAATGTATTGTGTGATTGTACTTGTTAACGCTATCTTGCAATAGCTCCTCAAAAGAGTAATCGGGTCGCTCACACTTACTGCAACGCATAATTTCCGATAAGGTCGAATGGAATCTCTCTATTTGCCCATTAACCTCGCTCTTATAAGGCGGTGCCGTAAAAATTTCCATGCCAAGTTCGTCTTCCAACATAAACCGAATGGTCTGAGAATTGAAAGATCGCTCGTTATCAAATACAATTGACTTCGGGACCCCAAAGTAGAAAATTATTTCTCTCAATGGTTTCCTAATGTCTTCAATGCCTTTGCCATTTATCATTCTGGTTACTGCGAATTTTGTAAATTTGTCTATTGCGGTTAAAACTCGAAACTTGTCTGTAGAGAAGATATCTATGTGGATTGTATGCCCAGGATAAGTTGGCATAGGTGTCTTATTAAGTTTGGGAGCGTTCGGATGTCGCTCATACTTATTTTCTTTACATACTTTACAGATATTGATCACATTCTTTATTTTCCTAGTCATGGAAGGGAAGTAATAGCTCTCTAAAATTTGTCTCCTATTCTCGGCATTATTCCTATGTGCTCTGTTGTGAGTCTCAATAATGATTTGTTTTTGTCTCTCCTCATCAGTAACATCTTCAACCATTGTTCGAGCGAATCGTACTTTAATGTTTCTGAAGTGATGAGGGTACAGTGCTTGAATCATAAGCATAACTGGCTCTGAGGTCTTGATGCCGTTGACTACTGTAGGATTTAAGTATCTCTTTAATATGACTTTCAGATCTGATTCCGCTAGACTGGTTTCTTTAATGATATGTCTATGGTAGGAGGGAAATACAATGTTAAATTCATATGAGGAAGCTGATGATTCCTCAATAATGATCTGATTTTTGAAGGTATTTATTGGCACCTCAGCGGAAGGAATTAGGTCTTCCGATGAGTCCTCGGCACTGTGAACCGTGGGCGTTAGGGAGTTAACATCTGTCACTGGTGGTCTCGATAGCGTGTCCGCGACTACATTCGTGCTACCTGGTTTATAAATTAACTCGTAATTATATTCTTCTAACTGTGCCTTCCACTTCTTCATCTTCACATTTGTGTTCTTGTTGCTTAGCGCAAATGTCAAAGGTTGATGGTCGGTAAATATCTTTATGCTTCTTGCTCCATACAAGTAACAATTCAATTCCTTTAAAGCCCAAATTATCGCCAGCATTTCTTTCTCATTTGTCGCATATTCCTCTTCTGCCCTACTGAGAGTTCTAGAAAGGTATGTGATAGGTCTATTGCCTTGAGATAAAACTGCTCCTAAAGCGTATTTCGAGGCGTCAGTAGTGAGTTCAAAGGGCTTATCAAAGTCGGGATAGTTCAAAACGACTTCCTCCGATACCAAACAGTTCTTGAGCTGTTTGAAACTTTCAATCTGTTCGGAATTCAAATTGACACTGATTTTTTTTGACTGGTTTCTCGGGGTTTTCCCTATATCGCCTCTCATCATGGAAGTTAATGGTTTGGCTATTTGAGCATAGCCCCTTATGAATCTCCGATAATGTCCGGTCAAACCCAGGAACGATCGCAAGTCATGAACTGTTCTAGGTTGAGGGAAATTAACTATGGCCTTAAGTCTGTCTGGGTTTGCAGAAAAACCTCCTTCCTTTACATTGAACCCTAAGAAGTCAATTTCTTCCTTTAAGAATTCACTCTTGTCCAAATGAACTTTCAGATTAGAGTCTTCCAAAGTGCGGAATATTATCCTCAAATTTTCAATGTGTTCCTTTTTAGTCCTACCAAATATCAAAATGTCATCAATGTAGACGTAGCACCGTTTCCCTATATGCTCTCTAAGAATATCATCTAGAGCTCTTTGGAATATTGCAGACGCGTTACGTAGTCCAAATGGTAGTCTTGTGAACTCGAACTTTCCATTCTTGACGGAAAAAGCTGTTTTCTCAATATCGGATTCCCTAAGTGGAATCTGATGGAATCCGCTCTTTAAATCTATGGTGGAAAAGTATTTCTGTTCGCCTAAGTTAGCCAAGATTTCTGTAATTTCAGGTATGGGGTATCTGTCAGGTCTAGTTATCTCATTAAGTTTCCTATAGTCAATAACCATGCGGTATTTTTTCACACCTGAAGCATCTGGTTTTTTTGGTACTATCCAAACTGGAGCATTATATGCGGACCTGGAAGGGCGAATTATCCCGTCCCTTAATAGTTCTTCTATCTGTTTGTCAATTTCGGATTTCAGTGCCATTGGATACGGATAGGATTTTGAATAAACTGGACTATCACTACTCGTATTAATTTCAGCTTGTACGATTGTTGAATAAGTGAGTTTTTTATTGGGATCTGCAAAAAGGTTTGGATGGTCATCCAAAATATTCCTGACTTCTTTTTCATCTTCGGGATTTAGATGATTTAAACGTAGATTCATGTTATTAATCTCATCAATTTGCAGCTCTTTCAAAGGAAATTTCTTTCCATCCAGAATTGTGAGATAGGATCTCCAAGTGTAAATCACTGCATTCAAAGATTTCAGGGTATCATTCCCTATTATCCCATCAAAGGTCTCTAGACCAGGAAGGATGTAAAATTCTAACTTTCCGATCCCGCAATTAAAAATGTCAATAAAACTATGGGTCTCTATACTAACTATGCCGCCTACGGACTTAACATGAAAAGGTTTCTGGTTCTTTAGAGGGTTTCTAATAAATTTGCCATTAATATAATTTTTGTTCGAACCGGTGTCTATAAGAAATTTAAGTTCGTTGCCATTTTTCATTCTGAAAGGGAGGTATGGCAACGTTGAAGCTAGTCTAAAAAATTAACGTCATCTACAATTGCCAACTGATCGTCTAGATCCTCCTCGTACGCTTCGTCATAGGAAACCTCATATTCCTGTTCATCAGAACCATTCATTTCATCCGGCTCTGCATCCTCACGTATTTGGGCCTCAACATTAAACATTCTCTGCTGCTTTTGCGGCTGATGAATATTTCCTGAATTATTTCTCTTAAAGTTAGGCTGAACATTGTTAAAAGCATTACTCAACTGTGGCCTATTCTGATAGTTTACCTGCCTAGTCTGTATTGATTGATCCACGTCCATTGGTACAGCAGGTTTAGGAGGAAGTGGGGGTCTGTATCCTCCGTATTGGGGGTGTCCAAAATTATTCACTACTGGAGGTCG
The DNA here is from genome assembly GCF_030504385.1 of Musca domestica. Taxonomy (NCBI): domain Eukaryota; kingdom Metazoa; phylum Arthropoda; class Insecta; order Diptera; family Muscidae; genus Musca; species Musca domestica. The sequence goes on along the minus strand of NW_026712338.1, from coordinate 4,825,506 downwards.
ATTCGAAAAGTTCGCCGGCCCTCCGTATTGTTGTTCTCCACTTCGGAAATTCCGATAACGATATTGAGTAGGGCCTCTGTACCTTTGGTCACCTTGAAAATTCCTATCACCAATCGTCAGCTGTGGGTAAAAATGTCTAGGAGGGTTAGTTTGGGGGATCCTGTTTGGTCTAGATCCTTTCTCGGTAGCGTGTTGAATACGCACACCTAGCTTACCTAATTTTAAACAGGCATTTAGAGCCTGAGGCAAACTTGTCGGGTTTGTAACACTCATTAAGCTTGGAAGATTACCATTAAGTCCTCGAATAAAGGTGTCCAAAGCCTTGTCCCTATATGTTTGGGTCAATACATCCAAAGCCTCGTTCCCTATATCCAGACAATTAATCTTGTCCAGAATCAAAGACAAATGGTGGTAAACCTTCTGGTAAAAATCTGTTATGGTTTGCCCACCCTGAGATAGGACGGTCATTTGATACTCTAAGGTCGAAATATCTCTCTTATCTGAAAAATGAAGCACTAAACACTTTCTTATCGCTTTCCAATTTAATGGGGTCCGATAAGACTCCAAAGCCGTGTCGGCCTCACCAACAATTTTATGCCTAACAGTGTGTAGAATTGTGAAGTATTTGGTTGTTCCCCTTTGTGACTCATAAATGTTCATGATCCTATCAACAGCTTTCCTCCACGAACTAAATTCTCCTGGCTTGCCCGAGAATTCCCTTAACGTCTTCACTATGTCTGGTATTCTCTCTCCTTCTGAGATATCCCCAGATCCTTCTATGTCGACATCTTTAGTGGCGGTAACATCCTCCCCCTGTTTGAGAAGGTTTGCCACCGTCTCACTTATTATTCGTTTCACCTCATTAGTCTGACTTTCCGTAAAGGGATTAAACCTTACGGGAGCTGCCCCAGAAGGCGAAGATGTCTGTCCTGAAACACTCATAGCTTCGACCCTTGTTATTAAGTTGTTTAAATCTTCCGGCATTGGCCGCTCGAAAAAAAGGAGAAAAAGAAACACCAAATCCTAGTTCTCGTCACAAATCTATTATCAAAATTTCTTTAAACTTATTTCAGCACGGATATGACTCTTTAAATTTGGATGCCACACTCTATTTTTTTGTTTAACTTAATCTAACATTTCATATTTCTTACATTTGTTAATTTCGCACAAATATGATTTTTTTTGTAAATTTAGATGTCACACTTTATTTTTTGTTTTACCTTACTCTAACATTTCTTTCTTCTTACTTTGTTATTTTTGTTAAACGTATTCTAGCACAAATATGATTTTGTAAATTAGATTTCACACTTTCACTTTCTGTGTTATTCCTTATTTTGTTTAATTTTATTTTAACATTTCTTCTTTTTTACTTTTGTTAAATTTATAATAACTTACTAATAATAATTTGATCATTTTCCTTATATCCCGGTAGTCCGCTAGTTCTTACGTAACATCCTTTTCGTACTCCTACTCAGGAACGGTTCTCGTACCGGCTGTTGGGATGTTTTAATCCTTGTGGTTGTTGGGTTCTAGGATGTGTTGATCCTTGTAGTTGTTGGGCGCCAGTTAATGTTAGAAGTTAAAGTTTATTTCACACTGCTATGGTGTTTCTTTATTTTGTTACTAACATTTATGTTGCGGTGCTATGCACCTCTCTTGTTGGATTTACAATTAAGAATTCCTTCAACTTAAAACTAATATTATACTGCAGCCTGGTCGTGCTCGTTATTACGCTGAGTCATCACTTGCGGTGCGCTGGTATTAGTGCGCGTGTTTGTGGCGGATGACTGCCCTGGTGTCATATTCCTGCTGATTTGTCGGACTGCTTGCGCAGCATAATGATGGGAATGTTTACTAGTTGGTTTGCATATTTAGTTTGATGTTTATTAGGGTGAGCCGTTAACTTATATGATCACGATATTTTTATTTTTAAAAGCTTTTTACTATAGTACAGTGTTTTTTAACTCGCTTTAACTTGTTCCATTTTCTTATTCTTTTGTATTCAACTTATGAGGACAGAATTGACATTGATCGTTATGAGATTTCCTTTTATAGTCTATTTTCGAAAATAAATAAAAATAACAAATAAATAAGACAAACAATGTTTTAGAACAGGACTGAGCAGAGAATGTCAAAATTATTTTGTGATTGTATGGGTTTAAAAAATAATAATTATAATGCAAGCCACACACGTTACAACTGGTTGTACAACTGAGAGAGGTTGCATTCAAGATCGTATCGTTTGTGGCAAGGTTGTACGAAGTTGTGTCTCGGTTGTATGAAAAATCAAAACCGATCGTACCGTTTGTGGGCATGTCGCATACAATTTCATTTTGTGTTTATTTTCGAAGAGGCAACACCATTGTTTCGCACATCAAAACAACACGAAATCCAACCAAATGTGTGATTTTAATGTACATATAAAATTGAATTTCCGGTGCCATCTTAACTCGAATAAAATCTACGAAAACTGAAGTTGTATAAAGAGGTTGTACACAAAGTTGTATTGTTTGTGGCCGCAGCATACAACTTTGATACCCTCTAAGTTGTAACAACGGTTGTATCATGTGTGGCTTGCATAAAAAATATTGTCCCAATGCCTCTATACAAACAAAGAGAAATACTTTTGTAATTTTGGTATACAAATTCTGTCAGATAGATTATTCAACTACAAAGGTAAACGATTTACTACATCTTCTACTATAAGAATCCACTTGGATTTATCTTTTGTTTGTGAAAGCAGACCAATCAAGTATACTGCCACTACCTTGAAACGTTTGCAAAAAGTTTGTAAAGTATTAGGCGACTTTGAATTTGTAATTCTTTACTTATTTCGCTAATTCCTCACGCATGCCGGGGCAAAAATAATGCCTTTTCGGTACCGTTCCTTTGGCTGCTCGTTTGAGACTTAGTATAAAAAGTTGTGCATTGTCATACTCGTCGATTGATTGAATTGATAGCATAGATCCATATAATTCATTGTTTGAGGATTATTTCATACAAATTTTGACCATAACTGCGCTTTAAAAGGCTTAATCAAATTATGGTATACTCGAATAAGCTTTCGAATTTTGGACAAAAAAAATGCAATCTGTATCAGTCAATTTGTGGTTGCTACGTTTATTTGTCTACATTTTTTATCTTTTGTTTCATCACATTGAAAACTATAAGTCACATTGTGTCACTCAATTATCAGAATTTTACTTGTCATATTAGTATATAAACATTTTTATCTTTTGTTTCATAACATTGAAAACTATATGTCACCTTGTGTCACTCAATTATCAGAATTTTACTTGTCATATTAGTAAATAAACATTTTAGTTTATTTATTGTTCTTCTTACGAGTGAAAACTTAAAATACGACTAGACTCCATCAGTTTTCGATACCAGTTAATTTCTATGTTGCTGTCTATTCTCATTACGCGTATGTCCAAGCATGGGATGGAACCATTATTTTGTTCTTTATGTTTTTTTTGCCTTACATTTTGTAATTTAACAACGTTATCTAAAATTCGAAGTAACGTCCAAAAAAATTCAACTTCTTCTTGTACTACTTTTTCAATCAACAACTTTTTACATATCGAAATAGCTTTTATACGTCGTAGCATGCCTTTGATGAACAAAGACGTTTTAGATGCTTGAAATATATGTCATTCTGAAAAAAACCGTATATCGATAAACACAAGATTTTTCCTCGCATCGATATTCAATAAAATAAATTCATGTGTGTGTCAATATTATGGGCAACATAAAGGAAACACATTTTAAAAAGGAAGGATTTGACGACTGGCAGTCGTTTGAAAATACATCTTTGTTCACTGTATTTAATGGAAGTTCTAACCGGCAATCCACCAAATTAAGCGTTCCGATTGCATACATTGTATACGAGTTGAGGAAACTGCAAAGAACATGTGGAGCAAGTTCTAGATAATAATATAAATAGTTAATCAATTGCTCTTGGGTTTCTGGTAAAGCAATTAAAATTGTCTAGGTCTTCGATGGAAGACTCCGATGACTCTGCTCACCTATATCTGGCACTTCCTGAGAAATATGGTCCGCTTTCAACAACATAAAAGATGGAAATCGGGAAAATATATATAAATTTGGTAAAGAAGCGTTTAATAACAGAAGAAACAAAAAATAATGACCGAAACGATGGGGCTGTGGATGATAAAAATGTTTTCCCACAAAAACATTTATTAAGCAAAAGAAGAAACTTTGGTACAAAGAGAATGGAATACAAGAAACAACAAAAACAAACTTATACTCCTCAGCAAAACAATATTTCCGAGCGGCTTAATAGGACAGTTGCTAACAGAGTTAGATTGATTTTAATCTAATTAGGTACATTGAATAATAAATCGATGTCCAACAAAAGCAATATACTATAATTGTGCAACACCTGCCGATTTATGGCATTGTGAAAAATAGGACCTCCACAAAATTAAAACTTTTGGATGTAAAACCTTTGAGTGGTTACCCACATAGAAAAGAGAGAAACTCGACAATGATTATGAGGATATGCGCCTAATAGATATCGTTTGTGGAATATGGAGACAAAGAAAGTTGTACTGGTTCGGGATATTCAGTTTTACAAAACTTCATATCCTCTGGAAATTAGATTGGAAACTAGTCACGAGGGAGAAGAAGAGTTTAGTGCTACTGACTACATATGACAATGATTTGATACAACAATATGGAGTTCCGATAAAGCAACCGAACCACATGCATTTTATACAAATTGTAGTTAACTTAACTACGTGTAATTGTTTAATTGTAATTGTTATTAATGAAGAATAACCTCGTATGGAAATTGATTAAGATTTCAGCAAATACAAAACTATTGACATTATTATTAATTGGGTTGTAATACACCTAATCTTATACGTAGATGATCTAGAACAAAATCAGCAGCTGTTGGGTAGGTTGATGCACATAATGCTATGTACAGGGAATGGTACAATGAAAAGGTAGATCAACCAGCTGATTACAAAAAAATGTTTTCTCATCAATATTCAATAAAATAAATTCGTGTATGTTACAAGTTGTAAGACTTCAGAATCTGAATCATCCTGAAACAGAATCATCCTGGTTTTCACCACAACAATAAATGCTGTCTTTTTCAATTCAATTTAATAAATAAAATGTAAGTAGAGAATTTGCTGATGGTGTTTACAAAAATTGTTCCGTGGCTTTGTTATCCATTTTATTTGGTTTAGTTGTTTTTGCGTGTTAACAATTTCTTCGTGTTTTTTCACATTAATTATTTCTCTTTGTGCTTTGTTATCCATTTATCAGAATAGTGAAAGTCAGGCATACTCAGCTGTTTAAAATTTTTCGCAAATTAGAGTTTGACGGCAAAAATTTATGAAAAAACGATAGTAGTTCCAAGCATTACCAGGCCTTAGGCGTAATGCGAAACAAAATTACGGGTTCAGCGGATATGACACTTTCATCTTTAGACACTACTCTCAATTGTAGGTTAGATTTCACATACGCTGACAAAAGACTGGTTTACATTATAGAATAGGAAAAGCAGGAAAATATGGAACTTCTCCAATATTACGACGCAGTAGATAAGAAACTAACTCTACTTATATCTATATATGTGTTGTTGAATTAGAAATATAAGAAATAATCCATAAGAGCGTCCTTCAACTTTGACATTAGCCCAGGAAGTGTTGTTGTGTTGTTGAATGAGAAATATAAGAAACTAGCTGGCCCGGTCCGCGTTGCCGGCCCATAGTTTTTGTCTATTATGCATATTTGTCAAAGCATAATTATTCAAAGATATGAATGTTATAAATGTTCACGTACTGGTCGATTAGTTTTTAATTTTTAGTCAAATGAGCAGTAATTTGGAATTTACTGTACTTTGTACAACTCATAATTGAGGGCTAATTGATTTAAGAATAGGCAAAGTTAATTACTTTTTTAATCCCATTAGCACCTCAGATTGTGCATTAGAGTCCTCATAAGTCCACCTAACCATGTCGGTCTGTTTGTCCGCCAAAATGTGGACTTGGTTCATTACCCCAGGGTAGCATAAATAAATTTTTTTAGTGGTCAAGACCAATATGGGCCCTACTCCGAAAATTTTATGCGAAGAGGTTCTCTACCCCCTTAGAAACAAAGGGCCAAAAATAAAAGAAAATGGCGAAGACTCCAAAAATGGCTTAAATCATACGATGATTATTTATGATCGATATCATGACCTGCAAAAGCGATTTAAGGTATCTTAAATGTTCAGGCAGAATTTTTGGAAGGATAGAAATCCTTTTCTTACTAAAAGTCCCATTCGCTCTACTATTTTGCACCCTTTATATTTGGTATTTTACTGATTGTACTCCCAAAAATTTTTGCATGTTGAGCTCTCATTGGACGGATTATTGTCACATGAAAGAAGTAGGGCCACGCTTTGAAATAAGCCCCATTAGTCTTTTTCGGTCATTTTTGTTTGTTTAAATGTTTGCGCATCTTCCAGCTGAAGCCAGATGTAGGCCCTGGAGTTGAAAGGTAGATGTCAGTTACCATCGTATTTCGCACTTATTTCATTTTTTTGGTGAAAAATTGTATATAGTGAAAAATTATTCTTTATTTTGTTCACAAAAATCCACTGAATTCAATATGATATTACAAATTTAAAAAAAATTGACAAAAGAAGAATAACAAATTGAAAAAATCTTTAACTTGTTCGCTGATTTGTTACAGCAACGGTTTAAAGATCCTTACAAAGTTTGTCAATAGAATGTACTTTTATTTTAAAATTCAATTCCATTGGAATTTTTTTTTCGATATTTTCCCATTTTGAGAATTGTTGCAATGAGATCTCTTTTTTCGTGTTTTTTTAAACGATTTTGAAAAAGTAATTTTCTTTTAACTTTGGTGTGACCGCATTAAATTATTTCGGTATCATCTATTCCGTTTCGCCACCACATAATTCGGTACTACACTTCCGTCAATTTCAGTTCTCAAGAAATCAAGTCAATTAAATAAATTGGTATTAATATTCGAATTCAAAAATAAAATATAAAAAACACTATAAATGTACATTAGAAAAAAGTAAGTCAAAATGGAAAAAATCATGCATTACTATTGTACATTTCAAAAGTCAAAATGAAAATCTTAACATATCACATTTTTACGCGATATTATCCTTTTCGGGTAAGAGACAATTCCGAATTTGTATGAATCATTAAAATCAGTTCAGCGGTTCTTAAGTTATAAGCGTAGTAACTAACACAACTTTCATTTATATATATAGATGTATAGATAGATTAAAAAGTATGCGTGGTCAGTTCCTCAGCCCCCAAACAAATACTTAAGGTTAGAGGGAAGGTCAAAAGTATCTCGTGTAATAATTTTTAAACCAATATCTTGTTTATTTGGGAAATATAAGGATTTTATATAAATCGAAATAGTGGGCGTAAAAGGAGGCGTGGTCAATATTTTTTTTCTTTAAAAACCTAACTCGGGGTATGACAAACGTTTGTATAAAAAAAAATTTGCAAATCGGTTCAGCCGTTTTCAACTGATTCCGTTACCAACAAACAACAATTGATTTTTATATATATAGATAATCCATAAGAGCGTCCTTCAACTTTGACATTAGCCCAGGAAGTCGAAGCTAACCATAAACGTTACTTGATCGCAACTAATTTTTCTAGAGAGATTGAAGAAAGGCTTCAAAAATCTGAACTCGTATATTTCGATGAAGTTAATTTCTTAGGCATGAGTCCCTGCTACCGTTCATAGGAATGGAAATCGCAGGGAGAAAAATTAAACACTTGATAGATACAGGTTGTGTTGTTGTTGTTGAATTGTCAAATTTATTTGTGTAAATAATGAATTATTTTTATAAATATGAATTTTCAAAAAAACACCGTCTTTTTATTTTCAAAACTTAACCAACCCACTGTAAGAGGTGTTCATAAGCCCTTCGGTAACTCGCGTTCTCCAGCTAGATTTTAATCCCATGAGGTGTCGTAAAGCCCTTGGGTCCTTCGGGTCTCTTCGTTTTAAACCATTTGAGGTGTCATAAAGCCCTTGGGTTCTTCGGAAATTAACCCCTTGACACAGCATTATGTTATACTTTAACAGAGCTGACACATTTAAGGGTTGTTGTTGATTTCTATCGATTCAATGGGCAAAGAAATGCTCTGGAATAGATTTTTGAGAGCAAGTCTATCATAACTGATAGTTTTTTTTTTTTTTTTTGGCTTATTTCCGCCATTTTTCGACGAAATCGGAATAACATACTTTTCTAAAATTTCCAATGCATTTATGTTATGTCTCCTGCCATCTGTTACCTTGTATAAAAATTAAAACCAATATGCATTTTGTCCAATCTTTATAGCTTTATGTCTTTGTCGTTATTAACCCCTTGAGGTGTTAAAGCCCTTGGGTTCTTCGTATTTCATCCCCTTGAGGTGTCGTAAAGCCCTTGAGTTCTTCGGGTATTAACCCCTTGAGGTGTCGTAAAGCCCTTGGGTTCTTCGGGTCTCTTCGCTTCTAAACCCTTGAGGTGTCGTAAAAGCCCTTGGGTTCTTCGGGTATTAACCCCTTGAGGTGTCGTAAAGCCCTTGGGTTCTTCGGGTCTCTTCGCTTCTAAACCCTTGAGGTGTCGTAAAAGCCCTTGGGTTCTTCGTTATTAACCCCTTGAGGTGATAAAGCCCTCGGGTTTTCTTCGTTTTTCATCCCCTTCAGGTGTTTGAAGCCCTTGGGTTCATTCATATCAATCCCTTGAGGTGTTCCAGCCCTTCGGGTTTTATCGTTTTTAACCCCTTGAGGTATCGTATTTCGCTAGCCACAGGAGAGCAAGAACGTCCTTGGTACCGCTGAACTTGCGCTTTATATATATATATATATATATATATATATATATATATATATATATATATATATATATATATATATATATATATATATATATATATATATATATATATATATATATATATATATATATTCTTACCCGAACTGTAAAATATAAGTAAACCCCACTCAATTCTGAATAAACTAAACGTATTTGCTTAAAAAACAAACCACTTGCGCTTTTTACTCTCTCGGTCACTTCATAAATTTCTGTGGCAGACTCTCGACCCGCGAGCATACCTCAGCAAGAAGAAGGGAATTTGGGTCGTTACAGTTGCGCCCGAGCAGGGACCTTGAGAGAGTTTAAACGTTCAACAAGAATTGATTGGAAGGTTACGAGAATACCGGCATCTTTCCGTGTCTCCTGGGCCTACGCCCTAAGAAGGGAAGACTTGTTGGCCTATTTAGAGGAGTTCGGTTGTCCAAGATCTGGTACCGTAGAAGAGCTTCGTAGACGGTTCGCCCTCCTATTATCTGAGGACCACTCCCCGGAACGATTCTCTCGGCTCATAGAATTGCAAGAGAAATATGAGAAGCCAGCTACCAGCCAGGAATTAAAATTTCTACCCGCAGAAAACACCCAGTATAACGGTTACCGCGTCAACTGCTCCATCCGGTGGAATCAATGATCCAGCAAACGAAAACCAAAGGAAACAGGGACTGGCCGTGGCTGCTTCTTCAAATATTACCCACGTACGGCCTAGTACCGATATTAACACAGATAAGGCGGTTAGGGATCCTCGGGCCCTAGCAGACCAGGTCCGAAAATGGAACATCAGTTATGACGGTAGTCGAGGTTCCCTAGAATTTATCGAAAGATTAGAAGAGCTGACCGTCACGTATGAATTTAACCTGGAATATTTGCCCCGGATGATGCCAGAAGTATTGAAGGAAAATGCCTTGGTATGGTACCGGAACAACAATCAGCAATGGACAACCTGGAGACAACTTCGAGAAGACTTCATCCGTTTCTTTCTGCCGTCTAGGTATTTCAAACAGTTTAAATCATATACATTGAGCATGCAAAATTTGATGCGCCACAGCGCATACACGGAAGGCCAGAAGCTTGAGACAATTTTTCGAAATGCTCTACCGGAATACCTCTGGTACATAAGAAGTCGGGACTTTCATACGCTCAGCGACCTGCTCGAAATGGCAGATGATTTGGAGAGTTTACCTCCCGGCTCCGGTCCCATACGCGAGCAACATCGACAAATAGATCCGACCGGCCGGGGGAGCAAACAGGACCGCGTCGATCCAATTACTGTAGACGCTGTGCTCGACCTGGACATTTTTCATCTGGGTGTAGAAATTCTCAGATGTTGTTTTGCTGGGATTGTAGTCGTACAGGAGTTCACACTATAGATTGCTGCCGCGTTATGTCGGGAAACGGCGTTCGGATCCGAAAGAACAGAAGAGCAACGGATCCGCTGAAAATGGCCAGTCCTCCCAACTAAGAACTTCGCTTCACGTAGAAGCAACTAAACTGGTGGCTACTATAATAGTTGCGGGTCAGCCTCTAGCTGCGACGGTGGATACTGGGGCAACCAGTAATTTCATCAGTGAAAAACTATGTGAAACCATTGACTCGGTACTTTTAAGCACCCCACACACTGCCCATGTTACCTTAGCCGACGGTTCCCAACGGCAAATACGAGAAGCGGTTCATACCCAGGTCATATTTGGAAACCGGAGATTGTCAGTCAGATTTCTAGTTATGCCTGATGCCACTGAAGGCCTACTACTAGGACTCGACTTTTTGGTTAAAAGTGAGGCCCGTATCAGCTGAGCCGGTCTCACCTGCGACTTAGGTGTACAGCCGGAAGTACATCGACTCGGAACAATCATAACCACGCCAGCAGTGAAAGAAGAAGGATCCAAAGCTGCTGGCCATAAAACGGTAAGTGAGCTTGAAAGAAAGGATCTAGCAAGGAAACAATTCTTCTTAGAGGTTGAAGTCGGGCAGTTTGACGAAATTCAAGGCCCGTCTACTGCGGCGATCCATCGAATTAAAATGAAGGACGTCCGGCCATTTAAGGCCAGATATGCACACCGAAATCCGGCTATGCAGGCCATCATAGATGAAAAATTAAACGAGTTTTTAATATTAGCATATATAGAGCCCTCACATAGCCCGTACAGTTCCCCAATTACGTTGGCCCAAAAAAGAAACGGGACGTGGAGACTATGTATAGACTTCAGGCAACTCAACAGTCGATCTGAACCAGACGCTTATCCACTTCCCAGAATTGATACCATTTTAAATCGACTACGAGAAGCCAGATACGTGAGCAGTCTCGATTTAAAGGGCGGCTACTGACAAATCCCTCTGTAGGAGGACAGTAGAAAATATACTGCATTCACTGTTGCTGGACGAGGACTATATCAATGGAAAGTCATGCCGTTTGGTCTTCACTCGGCACTCGCAACATTTCAACGCGCATTGGATAGCGTAATAGGACCAGAAATGGACCCACATGTGTTTGCCTATTTAGACAATATTGTTGTTATCGGAAGAACGTTGGACGAACATTTAGCAAATCTGCGAAATGTGTTCCAACTTCCTACCTGAGGAACCCTGGGCAGTATTGTGCGCTGTCTTCGTGGGCCCAATGCCATGCACCAAGCACGGAAATAGCATGCTCTTAGTATTTCTGGACCGGTTCACGAAGTGGGTTGAGTGAGTCGCGATGCCAAAAGCCACGGCAGAGGGGGTGATAAAAGCATTTAGGGAAAGGATACTATCTCGATTTGGAACACCGAAGTTATTCATTACCGATAACGGAAGACAGTTCACCAGTAAGGTACTGAACGTTTTCCTGGAAGAAAGTGGAGTTCGCCGACAATTTACTGCGCCATATTGTCCACAGGAAAACCCCACGGAGCGAGCCAACCGAACAATAAGGACAGTAATCGCTCAGCTAGCAAGCAATCAGTACAACAAATGGGACGACTTTCTGTCGGAAATTACATTGGCAGTTAATTCAAGTGTTTCTGACTCAACAGGGTACAGCCCGGCTTTTCTTGTGCAGGGACGAGAACCAAGGCTTCCAGGTGCTCTGTTCGATGAGATAACCATCGGTTCGGGTGCTCGAGTAGTAGAGCCTTCGAAGAGGGCGGTCGAACTACGTGAGATTTTCCAAATGGTAAAGAAGAATTTGGCTCAAGCTGGAGAAAATCAGAAAAGACGGTATAACCTTAGACGTCGTAAGTGGACTCCAGTTATCGGAGACCTGGTTTGGGTAAAACAACACCCACTGTCAAAAGCGACAGACAACTTCACGGCGAACTTGGCACCTAAATACGATGGGCCCTTCGAAATTATTAGTTTCCCTTCTCCGATGATCGGAAACACGAAAGGAACGCTCACCTCGGGGATATGAAACCTTACGTTTTACCGTCTGAATATCTTAATTGTGCAGATACTAACTTAGATACTGTTTCTTTTACCTCAACAGATTCCCAAAAAACAATAATGGACCAACCTACCCAACCATTGCGTACAAAGGCTTTTTACAAGCATCAATACAAGCTTGTGGAATCCCTCAAACCCAGCTCCGTTGTGCTCACGAGGTTGACAGAGAAGGAAACGGATGCACTGCGGAACAAGAACGCGGGGCCCAGTCCCCTAAGCCATCTAAAAGGGCCAACACCACCGAACCCCAAAAAGAGGAGACTCCCAGCCAAAAGAAGATGCGGCGTGAATTACCATCGTCCTCACCGGTAATAGTCAAGACTATCGTAATCTCATCTGACGATGAGCCTCGAAGACCACCTGTGGTACACGACTACCCCCCCCCCCCCCCCCCCCTTCCTACAGTGTCACCCATGGCAGCCAGAGACACCATACCCGATTTACCACCGACTCCAGGTCGAACCCTTTTAATGAACATGGGATTTCCACCGGCGCTCGTACGCAACATCGGTTTGGATCTGTCTCCTCGGTATGCACCGAACTCGGATTCGGAAACCGAATGCTACCAACCACATATTAATCGCCGGTTGGAGCAGGTGAGAAGCCCGAACCCGCCGACAGTATCCAGTGTGGTGGTCGTACCGGTAACTTCGGAAAAATCTGTTGAGGACATCCAATTTGAATGCCGGGAAATGCTACAAGAGGAAATTAGGAGCAAATTACAGCCATGTCTACGAGATGCCCTTCGCCGCTGGATACCTCACCACCAACATAAGCGGGTTTTTACCATTGGCGGGGAAAAGCTCCGGGTCCACGACAATCGACAAGGAAAAATTTTTGTGCGGATGTTGTGAAGGCATCCGGCTCATTTAGAGAGGGGAGGCAGTGTGACGACGAAAGTCATTTCATTTGTTTTCGTCTCCACTTTGTTGTTGTTGAATTGTCAAATTTATTTGTGTAAATAAAGAATCATTTTTATAAATATGAATTTTCAAAAAAAAAAAAACACCGTCATTTTATTTCCAAAACTTAACCAACCCCCCTCATAGTTATTTACATCAACTTCTTGTTTGGCATTGATTTTAACACTGGACAGTTAGGTTCAATGACCATCATAGTCAAGGCCACGCAGTCGCAGCGCTTTGGGTTCTTGGGGTCTCTTCGCTTCTAAACCCTTGAGGTGTCGTAAAAGCCCTTGGGTTCTTCGTATTTCATTCCCTTCGGGTATTAACCCCTTAAGGTGTCGTCAAGCCCTTGGGTTCGTCGGTATTAACTCCTTGAGGTGTTAAGCCCTTGGGTTCTTCGTATTTTATCCCCCCGAGGTGTCGTAAGGCCGTTGGGTTCTTCGGGCGTTAACCCCTTGAGGTGTCGTCAAGCCCTTGAGTTCTTCGTTATTAACCCCTTGAGGTAATAAAGCCCTCGGGTTTTCTTCGTTTTTCATCCCCTTGAGGTGTTTGGAGCCCTTGGGTTCATCCATATCAACCCCTTGATGTGTTCCAGTCTTTCGGGTTTTATCGTTTTTAACCCCTTGAGGTATCGTATTTCGCTACCCACAGGAGGATAACCAGTATCAGGAGTGCAAAAACGTCCTTGGTACCGCTGAACTTGCCGCTTTATATATATTCTTACCCGAACTGTTAAATATAAGTAAAGCCCAATCAATTCTGAATAAACTAAAGGTATTTGCTTAAAAAACAAACCACTTGCGTTTTTTTCTCTCTCGGTCACTTTATAAATTTCTGTGGCAGACCCTTGACCCCGCGAGCATTCCTCAGCAAGAAGAAGTGAATTTGGGTCGTTACAAGGTGACTCAATAAAATTGTATCAAACAATTGAAGGAATTGAAAGGTGTTGTCGCCATGAATAAACCATTTAACGTGAAATCAATTAATGGTTTTAATAAAATAGATAAAAATTGCGAACGAAGGAATGCGACTTTCTTTTTTTGCCGAACTTGACAACGTTTGAAGGGATAATTGGACCCGACATACTTAAACAAAATGATGATGTACTCGACCTGAAAAATAAACTTACTTACTGATTTTAGTTCTGAAGTTATCCAAATTTGTAAATGTTAGAAAACCGAATGGCAGTCGTCGAAGAACCAGACGAGACTCTTCCATACTATACTAACATTATAGCTACTATTCCTACAGAAAATTGTACCCATACCCAATGGGAGTATCGGATTATAATACGGTATAATCCGACTATCAAGCTGTCCTTATAACAACCCCGTATGGGTTGTATATCAAAAAGGACTAATGAACAAGGCAATACAAAAATTGCTTAGTAATAGACTTTGCAAAGCACAACCAAAAAACAATAGACGGCGCGTATCGCATTCCCGATTTTGGCAAATTTAGGTAAAGTAAAGTACTTTACAACTTTAGATTGAAAGATTTAAATATTTTCACGGATCCCCAACCACTAACTTTTGACGTCTCGGAGTCCGGACCTCAAGATTTAATGTTAAAAAGCGTTCGTCAACGAGCACAATGCTAATTTTGTTATCCCGACAATACATTCACACCTTTGAAGAAAACGTTCAATCTGATATTACCACAGTACATAACAAGTTGTCACTCACATACACTACTGAAAAGACAGATAAACCAGTCAACTGCTTTCGGAATCAAATAATAATAGAAGATAGCGAAACTGACTTCACTATAACCATCGTTTTGTTTGAAAAACAGACATCTCTTGCATTTCTCAGACAGAGAAACACTTATTCAGAGAGTATTTGATGCAGTCAAAAGCGATATTCCTTGCAAGTATTGTATATAACAGAACTGTTCATTCCGTTACAAATAAACGACCTATCGATATAATCCATCCATTGTCCTCGGAACTAAATTGATTGTTTGATAATAATTCTGACATTACAAGTTAAACAGGTAGACCTCTGTATTTGCAATTTTTTCAAAGTTAGCCTACCTTGTCTTCATGAAGATCATCACAGGAACAATAAATATTCAATATAGACATGCTAGAAGCATTAATGTGATAGACACAACATTAAATTTATACCCGGTACTCCACATTTCGATGATGTCGAGGATATTAAATTCAAGCAAAATGAGATCATTAATTCAGAACATAAGCAGAAAACAAATAATACAAAGACTCAAGAAAGAATGAATGAATTGACATGCACAGTAAATAAGTTAGCAAGAGGCACAAAAGCCAGATTTGCCAATTGCTAACGTCACTCTTACGACAACATTCTGTAGAAAGCTGCCAACACAACATGCCCACAAAAACTCCTCTCAGAGGGCATTGCGCCACCTGTCCTAGCCATCTTGAATAATTAACCATTATACTGAGCTTGCCCTACGTGCAAAAGTTAAATTGGGTAAACTTGCGATATATTAGTGACATTGAAGAACAACTAATAAAAATACCTATAATATCTAGAGGGGTCATAATAAGCTTCCTGATTATTTGTTATACCTTCCTCAAACTTTATCAGAGACGTCAGAGGGCTCGCTGACAGCATGAACTTCAGGATATCATTGATAGTTTCAGGAAGTCCGAGGACCTTTTAGTCGAACCACGTTGTTGTTTCGCTGATACTCAAACATCAGTCCAGCGAACTCAACCTTCAATGACAGGATAATGTTATGGGAGTGACTTGTACCTAACACAGCAGTTTTGCACAAGTGGCGCGACAACAGCAGAATACCGCATTGTGATGGTGGAATGGAATTAGTATTTAATTTTTAAAAAGAACTCAATAAGGTGACAACGCCATATCGGCTTGTCAAAATTAATAAATAAAAATGAATATTTACTTAATTTATATATATGTGCCCCTTTAGAATCATTTTAAATCGACTCGATTTAGATACGTCCCAGACCCTGCAAGAATTTGCTATTTGCGGAATTTTTTCGATTTCATAAAGAGGAAATTTGTTATAGCCAACTTTTAAATCGTTCTTGTTCAGACTGCTTTAAAATGGTATAAAATGTCAGTCAGCTGATCATTGTTTACGTTTACATGCGCTATTTTTATGTAATTCAATTCTTACAATCGTACACCCTGGTAAACATTGCCACCTTTCTTCTCTAATAAACAAACGTTGGGGTGTTACATAAACCGTGCCCATCAGAGTTACTCAGTTTGCAGTCAGGGTACCGACTGTATTCGAACGGTTGCCTCACTGATACCTGGGCACTTCAGTGAGTAACAGGCTTAGTTGCCAAGTCCTTATCATGGTCGGGAGGCGATGCCATGGCGGACCTCGTCTCCTCCAATTCCGAAACTACCCTGGAGAATAATAATAAAAATAAAAACAAAATCATACCCCCCACAAACCCCAAAGACATTATTGCTTATGAGGAAGCAAGGACCCAGGACCGGCTACAGGACTCGATTTTTAACTCGGTAGGGGACGACTCGATATTGAATTACAGCAACGTCATCCATGACAGCATTCTCAAACACAGTGAACTATTGTCCGCTCTTCTGGAAAACACAAAAACGCTGAGGCTCAATCAGGAAAGTGTTCCTTCTGGCTTCGGAAATGACTCACCACTCTCTGATGAGGAACTTGACATCACGGTCATTTCCTCTTCTCAAAGTGGTAAGTCATTTCAAAAAGCCGCTAAGAACACTCCCAACGAGACTTGTGTAGAGTCACAACTCCAGGGGCCTAATTACGGCATCCGCTATCGAATGCAGAATCGTATCGACATGAATTACGACTCGAATTTATTGTTGGGATGATTGTATTCGATCGTAATTTAGTATCGAATTTATCGATTTTGTTACGCTTGAAAATGTCAAATGTTGCCATCTTTAAGAATAAACAAAACATGTTGTTATTTATTTGGTGAGTGAAAAAAGTGAAATTTTGCAAAATTGGATGAGCAATTCTGTTTTTTATGTCATCGTCGGATTCAGAAGATGATTTCAATGTAAACATCTTTTATCTTTGCCAGAAAATATGTAAGTACACTCATTTCAATAAACCACAACCGCTATTATAGTTTTTCTTCACATTGAAGGTTTAAACAACGCTTTCGTGTTTCAAAGGAAGCTTTTAAATATATTTTGTTAGAACTGCACTTTACTGGCCATATGTCAACAGTGGTATCACCTACTCTACATTTAGCAGCTACACTATCACTTGTGGCTAGCGGCAGCTTCCAGCACTGTGCTTTGTGCAGAACCGCAGACCGACTCTTAAAAGAAATGGAGAAGAAGTTGTGTCACAAAAAAAATAACATTTCGATTGGAAGAGTCGGCAAAATGCAAAGAAGCTTTTGTATCAAAATACAACATTCCATACAACATTTGAATGTTTGTTCCTGATCAAATCAGGATGGAAGTTTATTTTGTTTAAGTTTGACCTACAACATTTGAAGTCATAATAATTATTCACTTATTTAATATTTTTAAAGAAACTTGAATTTTGTTTTTGAATTAATGCAAAATTTATGCTCCAATCAGAATTATATCACTTTAAATTGTCGTATACGATACAAAAATAGACGCGGGCAAAAACTCGATTGGTTGCATTCGACACTTTAATGTCAAGTACTCGATATCGAACACCGTCATCCAAAAATAAGAATACGATATCGTAACTTCTCGATATAATATGCGGTAATTAGACCCCTGGAGGGATCATCGTCGGTCACTTCCGATGTTACAAGCTCGATCGGCAAGACGCCATCAACGTAGGTGCTGACAGGAACCCTACTTCTCACGAAGGCGCCGACCCGAAGGAGGCGAAAGCAATGCGGGGCTATAAAAGGTCGTTAAATTACTGCAATAAATTCATCGGCCAGGATTCCGCGCAGATAATGGAGAGAGAGAGAGAGGTTTCTGATTAAGATGAACCTCAAAGTAATTGCAAAGTTCGAAAAGAACCACCCGCATTTACCAAGCTATTCTCTTAATCAGGTTCTTCTAGCTCTGCTACCATCTGCTATCAACAGCAGGGTAGACCCACCTGTGGTTCAACCCTCTCTTGAGGGCCCTGTGGAGGTCAGTGGTGGTTAGTGGTGGTTAGTGCTGACCCTGCTGGGTCAAACCCACCTGCAAGAAGCGCAGAAACAGGAAGGCCAAGAAACCAGAGGAACCACACCCTGAGGTGTGAAGATCGACTGAGGGAACTTTTCTTTACGGGAGAGGGTGACCCGAAAAGAATGCACTTCGGCAGCGCAACCCTTTACAGAGGCGTGAAAATCATGTGCTGTGAAAACCAGTAATCTAAGGATTACCTAGTCCCCACAGTATCTGGATTTCGCGATCTTTGGCAAGGCTGTGATCAGGCGGCTGTATCCTTAAAGGATATCCCCTGCCGTAAGGTATTGGCAGCTTGCGTGTCCCCACCATCTGTGGATCCAGCACGCATCTTGACAATACTGGGCAAGCAAAACCCCAACCTCAGAACAGACAACTGGCGTATTGTCAGTTCAAGCACTAAGGGAGGTGGCCTGGTCATCAAAGTATCAATGGATACGGATGGCCAGGAGTACCTTCAAGCTCGTGGGGGGAAATTGCACTTCGGCGCCGGTTGGATCCGTTTTCGGCTAACGCCGTTGCATTAGGAGGAAGAAAACAGCAGCTTAGCATCATGCATCACTGCAAAGCAGCTGCTGTCGAACTCCTCCTATTCCTCACAAGAGCTGAAGTAGGCATAGCTCTGGTTCAGGAACCCTATATAGAGGAGAAGTTACGGTGGCGAGAATCTCTATGCCTACCGTATGAGCGACCTGACCCACATGGCCACAAAGTAGAGGAGCTGCTTAAAGATCTGGCTGACAAAGGGCATTTAATTATGGGTTGTGATGCCAACGCACACCACTTCCAATGGGGCAGCAACAATACCAATGTCAGAGGTGAGCTCCATTTTTGATTTTATCCTAAAATATAATCTCAAAATATGTAACAGGGGCAACGATGCAACATTTAAAATCAAAGATAGGGCAGAGGTCATTGACCTCACCCTAACTAACAAGGATGAATCTCTTATACAAGACTGGAAAGTTTCTCCTGAGTGCTCGTTTTCAGATCACCGGAAGATAGTTTTCAAAATCTTAGTAGAGGGAATTCATCAAAAACCTCATAGAAACCCAAGGAAGGCAAATTGGGACAAATTAACGGTGCTGGCTATACCTAGGCTTCACTGTTTCGACAACATGATCTTAACCTCAACCCTTGATATAGACAACTCCGTAAATGCGATAACAAATGCCTTGCTTGATTACTATGAAAAAGTCTGTCCGCTAACCTACCCAGGCAGGAAATACCAACCAGTTTGGCAAAGTTAAGAAGGGACAGAAGACGATTGTAAGGGTAAACAGTAGTCGCATACGCTGATGATAATGTGTAGGTCCAGGCCTTCGTACAAGCTCAATATATCAAAAAACCGAATATAGGGAGGTACTGATATATTGAGCTTGTACGAAGGCCTGGACCTACACATTATCATCAGCGTATGCGACTACTGTTTACCCTTTTTCCTCTAGATCTATGAGTATGTTGTTAATAACCAAAAGCCAGAGTAATGGTGATAGG
The DNA here is from genome assembly GCF_030504385.1 of Musca domestica. NCBI lineage: Eukaryota > Metazoa > Arthropoda > Insecta > Diptera > Muscidae > Musca > Musca domestica. The sequence continues at coordinate 4,805,680 of NW_026712338.1, read as the reverse complement.
ACACCCCCTTGCGGCGTGTCCCTAGTGACCGATTTCCTGACGGATGTTTCCCCACAGCTCGAGTTTATGATTCTGCTACTGAGCATCGCATCAATCCAGTCTATGAGGAGTTGGGGTACCTTAAGTTTTCATAGTGAATCATGAATGGATTCTAACGTGACGTTGTTGAAAGCTCCATCAATATGGAGGAAGGCAGCCAAGCTGCACAAGGAGCCATTCATGTTCTCCTCTATGTACCCTACGACATCATGTTGCGCTGTTTCAACAGGGGTAGTAAAGATCTGATCTTCATGTCTATCAGCCTTTCCAATGTTTTCAATAGGAAGGATGAGAAACTTATCGGTCTGTAGTCCTTAGGAAGTGAGTGACTCGGTTTCCCCGCTTTGGGGATATAAGTGACTGTGATTTCTCTCCATGATTCCGGGATTTAGGATAGACACAGACAGGCTTTGAAAATCCTGGCCCCAGTATTGGGGATATTGACGCTGAGACACGCTAGGTCATAGCGGAAATAATGCCGTCTGGTCCTGAGGATTTAAAAGGCTTGAATGTGTCTATAGCCTACTTAATTTTGGATAAGCTTACAATTCTGTCAGCCAAATTTTGGTCCGTATAGTCGCGATGCACTTGATCGATTTGCCGATTGCTTACCGTGTCAATACAGCCGGGGAAGTGGGTGTTGACTACCAGATTGAGACTCTCTAGTCCAGAGTCAGCCCATGTGCCGTCAGTTCGTTTTATACTTCCTATGGATTTAGGATCCTTCGAAAGGACTTTACGAAATCTGGAGGCATCGTTGAAGCTTTCTATCGACTCGGTGAAGCATACCCAAGACGTGCGCTTGGCCTTTTTGACCTCACTGTTGTACTTGTTAAAGGAAGTCTTAAAGGCATCCCAGTCCGTACGTAGTATGGTCTTGTTGGCCCTATTGTACAATCGTCTTCTGTCCCTTCTTAACTTTGCCAAACTGGTTGGCATTTCCTGCCTGGGTAGGTTAGCGGACAGACTTTTTCATAGTAATCAAGCAAGGCATTTGTTATCGCATTTACGGAGTTGTCTATATCAAGGGTTGAGGTTAAGATCATGTTGTCGAAACAGTGAAGCCTAGGTATAGCCAGCACCGTTAATTTGTCCCAATTTGCCTTCCTTGGGTTTCTATGAGGTTTTTGATGAATTCCCTCTACTAAGATTTTGAAAACTATCTTCCGGTGATCTGAAAACGAGCACTCAGGAGAAACTTTCCAGTCTTGTATAAGAGATTCATCCTTGTTAGTTAGGGTGAGGTCAATGACCTCTGCCCTATCTTTGATTTTAAATGTTGCATCGTTGCCCCTGTTACATATTTTGAGATTATATTTTAGGATAAAATCAAAAATGGAGCTCACCTCTGACATTGGTATTGTTGCTGCCCCATTGGAAGTGGTGTGCGTTGGCATCACAACCCATAATTAAATGCCCTTTGTCAGCCAGATCTTTAAGCAGCTCCTCTACTTTGTGGCCATGTGGGTCAGGTCGCTCATACGGTAGGCATAGAGATTCTCGCCACCGTAACTTCTCCTCTATATAGGGTTCCTGAACCAGAGCTATGCCTACTTCAGCTTTTGTGAGGAATAGGAGGAGTTCGACAGCAGCTGCTTTGCAGTGATGCATGATGCTAAGCTGCTGTTTTCTTCCTCCTAATGCAACGGCGTTAGCCGAAAACGGATCCAACCGGCGCCGAAGTGCAATTTCCCCCCACGAGCTTGAAGGTACTCCTGGCCATCCGTGCCAATACCTTACGGCAGGGGATATCCTTTAAGGATACAGCCGCCTGATCACAGCCTTGCCAAAGATCGCGAAATCCAGATACTGTGGGGACTAGGTAATCCTTAGATTACTAGTTTTCACAGCACATGATTTTGACGCCTCTGTAAAGGGTTGCGCTGCCGAACTGCATTCTTTTTGGGTCACCCTGGAACAAACATTCAAATGTTGTATGGAATGTTGTATTTTGATACAAAAGCATCTTTGCATTTTGCCGACTCTTCCAATCGAAATGTTATTTTTTTGTGACCTCTTCTCCATTTCTTTTAAGAGTCGGTCTGCGGTTCTGCACAAAGCACAGTGCTGGAAGCTGCACAAGTGATAGTGTAGCAGAATTTTCGGCGAATGTGTTATATATATACATATATATATATATATATATATATATATATATATATATATATATATATATATATATATATATATATATATATATATATATATATATGAATAATCTGGAAAAAAACGTTGACATTGAATAATTTCCTCCTTAGAACCTAAGATGCCAAATAAATGTGAAAAATGTGTCCAAGACCCTGGTAGTAGCTGAAATCAGCGGATACCTTCATATAAGTGTTATATCATAGCATGGTCCTATACTTATAATTATTTGTAAAAATGTGTTGTTCCCTCTAAACTCTCAAATTACCAACATTTGAGGAATTTGAAAGTGGCCATATCATTTTAGGGGGGTATATCAAAATATAGATCGACCTGATGCATATTTTGTACAAATGATTCTTCATGTAACCCTTAGGACTGTATCAAATTTAAAACTCTATCGTAACTTTTGCGGAGTATAGAGCAAAATATTTGAGGCGCTTTTTGTATGGTTAAGCTATATAAAATGGACTCTAAAAAAGTTTAACCCGGGAACCCCTCTTTTGGAATTTTTATTTACCAAGCGAAACATCTCCCAACACCAAGATTTTCTGCGGCGCAGTGTAATTACTGACGATAGCGGATAGTCCCCGTTTCCGCTGTAATTACAAATAACTAAAAGAAACTTTGGGTTAAATCGGCCAGGTCGTTCTCAACTGACGTGTTACTATACTTTTTCAATATTGTTTTTAACATATAAATTTAAAAAGTTGGTAGGGCCTCTGACCCCAAACAGATACCTAGGGTTGGAGGGAGAGTCAAGATTACGTCGTATACTCAATGTGGAACATATATCTTCATGATTTTGGAAAATATTTGGATTTTAGGTAAATCGAAAAAATGGGCGTGGTCACTTTTTCTTTGCATAAAAACTTAGGACGAACATTAGAAAAAAATTATCCAAATGGTTTCAGCCGTTCTTAACTGGTTCAATTGCCAACGAACAACAATTGGTTCATATACATATGGATTAAAAAATAGGCGCGGTCAGTTCCTTAGCCCCCCAATAAATACTTAGGGTTGGAGGGAAAGTCAACAGTATATCGTGCATTAATTTTAAAACCGATATCTTCATTTTTTAGCAAATGTAAGGATTTTAGAAAAATCGAAATAGTGGGCGTAAAAGTAGGCGGGGTCAATATTTTTTTCTTTAAAAACGTAACTCGGGGTATGACGAGCGTTTGTACAAAAAAAAATTCAAATCGGTCCAGCCGTTCTCAACTGATTCCAGTACCAACGAACAACAATTAATTTACTGGTGGCCAAAACTAAAGCAACTAAAATCGTAAAGACAATAAATGCCCTGTAACTTGTACAAAAATAAACAAATCGTAATTATTTTTCCAGTTTTAAATTAGATACTTTATTTGATTTTTTATTTAAAAATAATTAAATCTTGGCTAGTAGTCGATGGCATAACCATTATTTTTGATAGCATCTGAACACCTACGTGGCATTGAATCTATAACACGATTAATTTGATCCTTAAGTATGCTTTCCCAGGTATCCTGAATGCTTTGGTTTATTTGTTTCTGAATCTCGCTTGATCTTCCTGTCTACGATACTCCAAAGGTTTTCTATGGGGTTTAGGTCAGGTGATTGTGCCGGCCATGACAAAACACCGATTTTTGAACCAATCTTTGACAGGTTTTTATGCATGTTTGGGATCATTGTCATGCTGAAACGCCCAAATAAGCCGAATATTTCCCTCAGCGAAAGGGAACAACGTGATGTTTAACACATCTTTCTAAACAAAACGATCCATAACTTCCTTTATTTCATGAATAGGCCCAAGTTCATAAAAAGAAAAACAGCGCCACACCATTTTTGACCCTCCCTCATGCTTCACTGTACTCTTGGAACACTGCGGCTTGAGTCTTTCATTTTCTGGTCTTCTCACCGTACATTTTTTCATGTCTGAGCCTTTGATATTAAGCGTAGACTCATCCCAGAATAAAATGTTTTTCCATTGAGCTGGATTTCAATTAATACTATCGTTTCCTGAAGCCATCCTGGATTGCCGATTTTTTTTTTCAGATATGAATGTTTTTTTTTTTTTTTTGGTGGCTTACGCACAGATCTCAAGCTTTTATCCAATGACAGCTCTCTCACCAATTCAGTTGAACTCTTAAATGGTTATTTTTTATTTTTTTTTTTTTATTATTAAAACCGACTTAGTATACGATATACGAAAATGTCAATGAAGCTTCCAGGTTCCGCATCCAAATCCATTGAAAGTATAAAGCGGACAGATGATACGTGGACTGACTCCGCTGTGGAGACTCTCAATCCAGCAATCACTTTCCGAATCGCACAGAAGCGACAACCAGCAGTTAGATCGACCTCATCAACACAGTGCGGCAGAGTCTGATAAATAGGATTGTAAGCCCTCCTAAAACACCTCCAAATCGCCGGGAACGGACGGTGTTATCCCCGCCATGCTGCAGCATGCATCGGCGGTCTTAGTACCGATTCTGGAATTTATCTATAAGGCTTGTTTGCGTCTATCCCACAATCCTTTACTGTGGAGGGAAGTCACAGTCACTTATATTCCTAAGGCAGGGAAACCAAGCCATGCACTTTCAAAGCCCTACAGGCCTATAAGTCTTTCGTCGTTCCTTTTGAAATTCCTGGAAAGACTTTTAGATTTAGAGATTAGAAAGTCGATACCTATAACCTCGTTAAGTACCTCACAACACGCCTACATGAAAGGCAAAGTGTTGAAGCAGTGCAACACGGCGTTGTGGGCTACATTGAGAAGAACCTGAATAGCCCACGTTTGACGTTGGCGGCATTTCTCGACATAGGGGGACCTTTAATAACACTTGAACCTATTCATAATTCTCTCACTTCCACTTCTCCTCATTAAGTGGCTTGATGTTATGCTCAGCACTAAAATCATCAACCCAAGCATTCTGGAGTGCTCCATCAGGAAATCACTTTTTTGGCTTCTGGTGATGAAAAATGTACTAATAGATCTGGGACACTGACGATGTCGTTCTGTTGATTGCTGGATTCTGTAAACTATTTAAGGCATAATGCAAGGATCTCTTGTGAAAGTATCAAGATGGGCGTGAGGCAATGAGTTTGTCGTCAACCCATCTAAAACAGAGATTGTTCTTTTTACGAGGAATCGGAAACACCCAGAATTTTTACTGTCATCGCTGGATGGCGTCACATAGAGTCTATCCTCTAAAGCCAAATATCTCGGTACCATCCTCGACCAGCGTTTGAACTGGAAGAGAAACATCGAGGAATGCGCTAAACGAGGCTTAATAGCACTCTTTTTTTTTGTGAATTCTAAGATTATTTGAAGTCTTTTGGGGTAGTATATATATTTTTTTCCGTCAATTTTATAAAACGTACAATTTTTTATTTTTAAATTTGGTTTATCATATTGAATTAAATGGTTTTGTGTGAACAAAATAAAGAATTATTTTCAGCATGTGGAGATCTGGCAACACTGATATTGAGTAATTAAGTTTCTATGGTATGAAATTGTCATTCGAAATCTAAGTAGGCATGCAAAGGATTGAATGATTTTGGGATTTCGAGAAAAATAAAAAGAATTAAATTGAAAAACGATTAAACTTAAAACTGTGTGTGTTTGTGAACCGTGGGTCATTACATTAGCGACTGAGGTAAATATTTAATTGAGCTGGAGGAATGCAAGATTAATTGCATTAAATTGTAAGAAATTTCAAATTACTTTGCATTAAATTGCAGCGAAAAGACATTAAATTGTCGGCGTTGACTGTTAATAGTCATCTGGGAAAAAAGGAAAGAGGAAATATGTAAGTGCAACATTTAATTGCAGCAAACGGAGAGACATTTAATTGTTTTGCATTTAATTGCCGATAAGGAGAACTAGGGACATTAAAATGTCGGGACATTAAATTGTCGTCGGGGTGCATTACATTTAATTGTAGAGACGTTGGACGGCGTGAGTCCGGGGTTGTGGAAAGAAATGAGCTCGGCACCTTCCCTTTGTGATGCCATAGATAAGGCACTTCTGTGACAGAGTGGGAAAAATGGTATCGTTCATTTTCCATGTATTTGGATGCAGAGGAAATAAAGGACACTGTGAAAAAGAGGAACAAACTTCTGTATTTGGGTGGCACACAACTCCAAGAGGTTATATACAGCATTCCCGCAGTACTTGTAGAGTCTGACTATACAACTGTAGGTGTTGATGTGCTCAAAATTCTGGTAGAAAACGAAGGAGGCGAGTGTTTGAACAGATTTCTGGTGAGACTACGGAACCAGGCCGCAAAATGTAATTTCGGTGAGACAAAAGATGAGATACTGGGTTTGAATATAAAAGACAAGCTAAATAATAATTGGGCCCCAAATGATTTAAAGAAACGACTCCTAGAAAAAGAATATACACTCACAGAAACCATCGAAATGTGTCATGCCCATGAACAGATAAATAGCCAGACAGAAACAATGAAATTGCCCAATGTATCTGTCGATATTAACAAGATCGAATCAAAGAATCAACAGCTTGAATATGGCAGATGTGGTCGGCAAGGTCATGAAGGTACAAGTATTGACTGTCCTGCTAAAAAATCAAAATGCAACAAATGCGGGTTTATTGGACATTTTGCGCCCAAATGCAAGTCGAAAGGTTTGAAACGCAAGCAGCCGGGTTTTGGATACACAGATGCGAAAAGCGGAAATATTCAAACATTCAATTTGTCTCAAGTGCGAAAGAAGTTGGATCTATGGGAAATAAGTGGAAAGAACACCATTGTTTCCAAATTGCAGAGAAGTTAAACGGGCACATGGACGAAATGATAGAGTGCTATATAGGGGGTCGAATGATTGGCATGCTGATTGACTCTGGATTACATCATAATATGTTGAGCGAAGAGGATTGGGAATGCCTCGTTGATGGAAAGGCCACGGTTTGGAATATACGGACAAAATCTGAGAATCAGTTTCGTGCGTATGCTGGAAATACTTTACACAAAGTGAAAGCTGTCTTCGAAGCGGTAATTGGCCTTGATTCAGTTTCAAATTTAATCTCCTCATTTTATGTAATTGAGAACGGTCGTCAATCCCTGCTGGGTTGAGTTACTGCTATCAAATGGGGCGTTTTGAAACTAGGACGAGGGGTAAATCAAATCGAGAACTGTCATGTATTTCCAAAATAAGAGGCGTTAAAGTTTCGCTGACAATTGACAAGTCTGTCAAACCTGTCCAACAAAAAGAAAATTGAATGAAGCTTTACAACAAGAGATTATAGAAACCGTGATAGGACCCAGCCCATGGATATCTCCAATAGTAATTGTACTTAAAGGTGACGGGGATATCCGATTATGCATCGATATGAGACGTGCGAATATGGCCATATTACGGGAAAATTATCCGCTACCAACATTCGATTCCTTCATGACCAAGCTACAGGGTGCTGTATATTTTTCTAGGTTGGGTCTGAAAAATGCATACCACCAGTTGGAGTTAGAGGAAGAGAGTCGCGAGATAACCACCTTTATCTTAAAGAGGTGTTGGCAGTTTACGTAGATACTCACAAACAGAAAAGGAAAGTTTGGCTTTGGTTTGGGGCGTAGAACGGTTCTACTATTATCTGGCCGGCTTCGAGTTTGAATTGGTAACAGACCACAAGGCTCTGGAAACAATTTTCAAACCTACATCAAAGCCACCCGCTCGGATAGAGCGATGGGTGTTACGCTTTCAGTCATTTAGATTTAAAATATAACATCGCCGACTCATTATCCAGATTATACAAAATTGAACATAATACGTCTTGATCAACAAACTGAAATCAGTATATGCTCAATAATTGAAGAAACCGTCCCACGAGCAGTGTCAATTCTTGAAATCGATCTTGAGCTAATGGAAGCGGTCGAAAGCATCAAAAATAATTCATGGACTTCGGCTACATCCAACCGATATTTTCCGTTTCGACTTGAGTTATGTACGTTAGGCAATATTCTCTTACGAGGTACCAAAATCGTAATTCCTGGCCCGTTAAGAACGAGAGTTTTAGCGTTGGCACATGATGGTCATCCAGGCGAAACGGTTATGAAACGACGGTTACGATCAAACGTATGGTTGCCACTGATAGATAGAGATGTTGAGAAACATGTGAAGAACTGTCACGAATGTTTGATGGTGTCAAGACCGCCCCACCCAGCACCGGTGACTCGACGTGTTTTACCAAAAAGGGCCTTGGCTATGGCTAGCAATGGATCTGTTAGGACCATTACCAAACAATGATTTCATATTTGTGGTCATTGATTATTATTCAAGATACCAAGAGGTAAAATTTCTAAAGAAAATTACATCAAACGAGATAATCATTTTCTGGATGAATTGTTCTCTCGACTGGGATACTAAAAGTCAGTTACCACAGATAATGGTCGTCAGTTTGTCAGTGACGAGTTCAGGAGCTATTGCGCTAACAAAAACATCGAAATCGTGATGTCCCTACCCTACTAGCCACAAGCGAATGGAGAAGTAGAGAATATGAATCGTTCGATTGTCAAACGCCTGCTAAAAGCTCGTAGTAATGGAACGGATTATAAGAAGGAAATTCAAAAGCTCCAACGGAACTGCTTTTCAATCGAGTAATTCGGGACACAATACCATCTATATCTGATGTCGGTAAAAACATTTTGGATGCGGAAGCCAGAGACTTAGACGCGATCAATAAAGAAAAAGGAAGAGAGAAGGCGGACAAGGTTCGTGGTGCAAAACAAAATAATATTCGAATTGGTGACAAAGTATTGGTGCAAAATGTGATTTTCCCAAATAAGTTGACACCGACATTTGGTAAAGAACAATGTGATGTTGTCGAGCGGAAAGGAAATGATGTCACGATTCGTAAGGATGGCAAACTATACAGGCGCAACTTCAGTCACCTTAAGAAATTAACTATAACACCAGAACCGGGTGATAAAAATTTGTTTGCAGATCGTGTTGAGACACAAATGGGTCAAGATCAGATAAATCCAAGGCTAACGCTGAAGCTGAAAAACATAGGAGGGATGTGGAGATCTGGCAACACTGATATTGAGTAGTTAAGTTTCTATGGTATGAAATTGTCATTCGAAGTCTAAGTAGGCATGCAAAGGATTGTATGATTTTGGGATTTCGAGAAAAATAAAAAGAATTAAATTGAAAAACGATTAAACTTAAAAATGTGTGTGTGTGTGTGTGAACCGCGGGTCATTACACAGCATATAAAAAAATGTTATATTATAACTCACGAACGGCTTGCAGATTTTAACAATTCATACAATTCTGGTGTGGTATCCTGGCAAAAAAAAGAAATCGCGTAAAAATTATTTCAAAACACAAATTCTTCCTAATTTTTCAATATACCTTAAATCGATATTGCAGGTCATGATATTGGCCATACTAATTTCGCAAATGTTGGTAATTTTAGAAGAAACCATTCTTGCAAAAACTGATCACGTTTTGGTATAACCATCATATGATGTAAACTATTTTCGGGGTCTTTCGTTTTTTGTCCTTACTCGGCATCTTTGTTTCTAAGGCAGTAGAAAACCTCTTCGCATACAATTTTCAATTTTTTGAGTAGGGCCCATTTTGGTCTGGCCACATTCATCAATTGATTTGGCTTAAAAATTGTATTTAGGCAATTCTGGGGTAGATAACCATCTTACAGGTAATTGTAATTATAATGTGTGGTTAGAAAGGAACATTTTGTATTCTATTTAATTTGTAACCCTCAAGAGAGTATTGGTTAGGAACGTAGATTTGGGATGTACGTCTATATGAAATAAACTCCGAAATGTCAAACTGGGACTCATTCAGTAAGAAATTGTGGCAGAAAAATAAAAAAATTACGAATATTAGAAAGTAGGGTTGATCGTTTTTCCTAGTACATAGTCAAGATCATAGCCATCCAACAGTACTTCTTTTGTTAAACTAGGGAGTCTACAAAATTGTTTATCTATGTTCGGAAGATATACATTGACTCATGAGGACACCACATTACATTGGTACTACAACCAATCCCTAAGAATGCAGGTCCACGCTTCGTATAGCTCCCGATATTCGGTATTTTGATGATATTAGCGACATTATTCGCCGGAATTGTTTCAAATTTTGTATTTGAATATCTTAACGAATACTACAGCATATGACAAGAAATTACTTTTGCAGGTCCATGTCTTCGTATAGACTCCGAATAAAGTTATAACTTTTAATTTTTTGAATTTTTTCAAATATCTTCAAATTGGTGGAGACCGGCCGAACTTTGCTGTTCTGTTACTTGTTATATTTAGTATGTTTGCTTAGCTTACATCGGTGTTTTTGTTTCTATCTGTTGTTATTTACATTATATTATTCTTTGTTTTAATGTTTGTGGCTAGTTTCCCTTTAATACTTCTTATCAGTTCTTAGTTTTCTTAGCATTTCATTGGGCAGTTACAGTAAATGACTGCACCATTTTTAACTTACCGTTTCCATAGTTATTTTATTAAAAACAAGTAAAAAAACATTAAGTTCGGCCGGGCCGAACTTTTAGTAATGGAAACATTAGAACCAATTATGACCCACAAATACCAATTTTTAGATCAAAATAGCGAATATCGGGAGGTACCGCTATATGGAGGCTATACCAAAACGTGAACTTATACATGCAATGTTTCGCCACCGGAGCTAGAACCCACTATGACCAACAAATATCAATTTTTAGACAAATCCATGAAAAAATGCGGCAAAATAATCAAAATACCGAAAATCGGAAAGTACCGTTTTATGTTTTAAATGCGATGTTTCGCCACCGGAGCTAGAACCCATTATGACCAACAAATACCAAATCCATGAAAAAATGTGGCAAAAATCATCAAAATATCGACTATCGTGAGATACCATTATATGGAGGCTATACCAAAACGCGGACCTATACATGCGAAGTTTCGCCACCGGAGCTAGAACCCACTATGACCAACAAATACCAATTTTTAGACATGCCGAATATCATTTTCAATACCAACCCTCCTAGCCACAATACAATATATTCTGTAAATTTTGACGCCCTACATCAAATAATGTTGCCTGCATCATGATTTCAACAGACAGACGGACATCGTTCGACTTAGAATTTTATGCTGATTATGAATATATGTATATTATGGGGTCTACGACGAAAATTTAGGCATACCCTCCTTTCCAAGGTGGAGGGTATAAAAATTGTAAATATATTATACCCCAATAATGGCTTGCTATAATAAAGGTTGCGTTGTCAGAGACATTAAGGAACATCTAATTTCTTGCTTCATTTGTGATAAATTTTGGCATCTTAAATGTGCTGGGTAGACAGTTCGATTTTATTACTAAAAAGCTAAATGTCTGCATTGTTCTTTTTTTGATTGAAGAGACTTACAAGTGGATTTTACAAGAAAAGTTTTAATTGAACTTTTAAAAAAGTTGAAAATTGAGAAATTTGTCAACAGGTTTGAATTTTCTGATAAAAAACCTTCAGCTGCAACTAACTATCTTGGCCCAAATACGTTATGTCTCAATAACCTAACAAGCCTAAATTCTCCGATTTCGCCAAATGTCCCTCCTTATACTAATAGTCTATTTAACGAAAGCCGTAAAGACTTGGATCTAACTTTCAATGCCCCCACTTCGACTTAAAAAAGTGTAAATGCTAACCCACAGCCAACCCACCACACCACCCAGCAGTAGTGGTGCATGTTCTAAAAGTAGCTCCTATAAACACTTCAACGGTTGTAACGACGTTGATCCCTCCACTTCAAACAATCTTATTGTTGTAGTACGGCGTAAACCAGTTTTGGTGTCTAGACTTAAGATTTAAACATCTTTAAATTTCGTTCCTCTCTGCAGCCTGATATTTTGTCATTTAAAACAACTGTTCCTCCCAGATTATTTAACGTTATTCATAATTCGATTCTTTCCAAAATGATTGAAGTCTCAGCTGATTCCAGTAGTTAATTTGTTTGCGCTAAACTTAATGCCACAGGTAACAATGTATTCTTAACTTGTTCTTATATTACACCTAATTCTGGGCTTGAAATTTATATAAACCATGCCAATTTAATTGCTAAAGTGTCTTCCTTTTATACGGACAATTCCTCGTTAGTTTGTATGTGCAACTTTAATCTGGAGTTTCTCGGATCTCAGGTGAGAATATCCTAGATTAAATTCCCTCGTCATACCCTATTAGGTTTGATGCCTTTTGGGACATTATATCTGAACTCTGCTTGAACACAGTGAATCACATTTTATATATTAGAGACAGATTATTGCATTTTATCTTCTCTTCTTCGATTTCCAGATGTTCAGCCAATGTTCTTCCTGAGGACAGCTATTATCCTCCGCTGTTGATAGATTTTGAATTGAGGACGTATTCTTCTACCAAAAAGCTTGAGGCAAGTCCGTGGAAATATTAGGAATCTTTTAACCGATGCGCCTGTATTGTCTAATCCGGACTTTTGCTTAAAGTTTTACTTGCATTGTTATGAGTGGGATTAAGGCATTGGGAAAGTGTTGGTTCAAATAGATGAATAGGGACATGAAAAGCCAATTGGATTCATTTCAAAGAAATTAAACACCGCTCAGTGCAATTATAGATCGGTGATTTAGAAACGGCAACACGGACCGGGACCGATGGTATATATATACATATATATATGAAGAAGGTTGTGTTAGTTACTAGGCTTATAACTTAAGAACCGCTGGACTGATATTAACGATTTATACAAATTCGGAATTGTCTCCTGTCCGAAAAGGATAATATACAAAAAAATTAAAAATATTTTGACTTTTAAAAATGTACAATAGTAATGTTTTATTTTGGATGATTTTTTTTTCCATTTCGTCTTACTCTTTTTCTAATGTACATTTGTAGTGTTTTTTTTATATTTTATTTTTGAATTCGAATATTAATACCAATTTATTTAACTGACTTGATTTATGGTGGCGAAACGGAATAGAAGATATCGAAATTTGCAGTAAAAAATCAGCGAACAAGTTGAATATTTTTTTAATTTGTTATTCTTTTTTTGTCAATTATTTTCAATTTGTATTATCATATTGAATTCAGTGGATTTTTTGTGAACAAAAAAATATATTGTTTACCATATATATAATTTTTCACCAAAAAAAAAAAAAAATAATTGCGAAATACGATGTTAACTGACATCTACCTTTCAACTCCAGGGCCTACATCGTTTCAAGATACCTTAAATCGCTTTTGCAGGTCATGATATCGACCATAAATCACATATAGGGTACAACCCGATTTTATATTTATATAACCATCGCATGATTTAAGCTATTTTTGGGGTCTTGGACACTTTTTTTTTAATTTTTTGGCCCTTATTTGGCATCTTTGTTTCTAAGGGGGTAGAGAACCTATTCGCATAAAATTTGATGAAATATGGGCCCTATATTGTTCTTGATGTTCATCAATTGATTTGGCTAAAAAATTGTGTTTATGCTACCCTGGGGTAGGGAACCATCATACAGATAATTGCCACATAGGAATTTATTTAAGTAAAGTCCCCACATTGTATAAGTATCCCCAAGTCCACTTTCACATCTAATGTGTGTTCAGAAAAGAAAATTTTGTATTATATTGAATTTGTAACCCCCAAGAGAATATTGGTTGGGAACGTAGATTTGGGATGTACATCTATATGAAATAAATCGTGGAAACATGAAAAAATTACAAATATAAGAAAGTAGCACGGGACCGAATATGTGTTGAATCATCATTGAATTATACTATGATGAAAAATATGGACTTTATGGGGTCTCCAATTTACAATTTAATGACAAATAAAATTAATTCCCATCTTACGGTAATGGGTGTAAATATTCTGAAATCATTATGAGGTGGATAAAACTATTTTTAATTATTTAAATCACGCGATTTTTTTCAGTTTGACATGCTATGTTGTTCTGCTATATTTTTGATTTGGCCTCTATTTGTCATCTTGGATTATAAGGGGTAGAAGAAAGTTTTCAATGTAGGTCGATGTTTCGGAGTAGTGCCCTTATAAAGGAACCTCCTGATTTTACCATATTTTAAAGGATTTGGCTAAAAATGTGTATTTGGGGGGTGAAAATCTTACACAAAAATTTCAACATATTGTTACGAATATAACTTTAGATTTAAGTTAATTTAGATGAATTCCGCTAATTTAAGAATTTGAATTGTAACGTAAATTTCTACTACGCAGTTTATTTGAATAACTTCACAACAACAACTACTGTATAGATTTTTCTACATCCTTCCATTTCCTCTTTCATTTTCTATTTTGTTGCTGACGTACAATTCTTGTTAAACGTCATCATTGATGATCGCTTAATTCCTCTTTCTTTGTTACCCCCTCGCCTGTGTATGTGTTGTTGTTATTGTTCACTCAATGTAAGTTTGTATGTGTTGTTGTTATTGTTCACTCAATGTAAGTTTGTATGTGTTCGTTGCATTGGTAGATTGTTCGTAATCTAGGCGTTACCAGATCGTCTAGAAACTTCTGTAGCGACAGGCGAGGCTCATATAAATAGGGGAAATGGAAAGGCAGTTAGTCAGTTGTGAATCAGATCGCGAATTGAAACCGTCGAGTAAAGTAAAGTGCAAAGTAAAGTTGTGTGAATAAAATCATAGTAATAATCGTAATCCGAAAGAACCCGCGTTTTATTTGGTACGAGCTGTATTGGGAAATAAAACAACGTCTACACGGGATTAAGTAAAATCCAAGAACGTAACAATTGGTGTCGGAAGTGAGATTACGATAATACTACGATGAAGTTTAAGGATCTACGAGTGGAAGACTTGAAGAAGGAACTTAATAAATTGGAATTGTCCTCTACTGGCAACAAGGCTGAACTACAAAAACGTCTGTTGGATGAGTTCGAGCGCCGTGGTATGAACATCGATACATATGAGTTTGACAGTAAGGATGAAGTGGATTTATCGGAAATGGGCGAATCCAACGGTGGGGAAGTCTCGTCAGTAGCTGCCAGGGGTGACGATTTCAGAGAAATGCTAGCCAAAATGTTTGAGGAAAATTTCAGAAGGTTCGAAGAAAATTCAAGAATAACGAACGAGAAACTCGAGTACATTGCAAAAGTTATTGGAAGGAGAGTGGAAACCGTGGAGGTCCAAATTAAAGAGTTGGATAAGAAAGTGCAGTCGGTTGACGAGAAATTTCTGTCCCACGACCATAGGGTTACAAATCTGGAGAAGAAAATTTCGGAACTGGAAATCAATAGGTGGTCCGGTGCGAGTTCCTGATAACACACTAAAAATCAAACCTCCTGTATTCGACGGCTCTACGTCATTCAATGTTTTCAAGTTACAGTTCGAGACAGTGGCTTCTAGAAATTCGTGGAACGACAGCGACAAAGCGGTTGCACTACTTCTGGCATTGAAGGGCAGTGCTGCTGATGTTATACAGAGTATTCCTGTCGCTTCTAGAAACAGCTATGAAGATGTTATTGCTGCACTGGAACGTAAGTACGGTGGCGAACATAAACGAAACATCTACCTTATGGAATTAAGGGGAAGAGTACAGAGGGCAAACGAGACGTTACAAGACTTTGCAGCTGAGGTGGAACGTTTGGTGCTAATGACGTATCCAGGAGAGGATCACCCATTGCTGGACCGTATGAAAATCGAAACCTTTGTGAATGGCATACGTGACCCTGAGATTAAGTATGCAACATATGCGTCACCAAAAGCATCATTTTCCGAAACTGTGTCGTTTGCCCTTGCCCAAGAGACGGCAAGAATAGTTGTTAAGCCCCAGACCCACAAGATTCGCCAACTGGAGACCGAAGGTTGCGAACCCAAATCTCTCGTTAACTCGATCGAAGACGCCATGAGGCGGGTAATAGAAGAGACAAAGTTAGTTGGGATGACTAAGCCCAGGGTTAGATGCTACAACTGCGATAAAGCAGGTCATATTGCGCGAATGCAGAGCTAAGCGCAAACGATCCAGGTCATCGTCACCACCTCCAACGAAAGATGGTAGAAGAATGGCCCAACAGTCCACCAATGAGTCACAGTTAAACTAAATCGAGCCAGTCCAGCGGGGCATGAACTGGCTCCCATCGACGATGGCCCCACAATCTCCATAGCAATAGTACAACAGGAAAGTCACAACCTAACAATAACTGGGTACATCAATGGTGATAAGCGAGTTCTGACGTTAGATACTGCCGCATCAAAGTCCATCGTAAGATCAGATCTGGTACAGGGAAAAATAACGCAACTTAATGGAGTCAGACTGCGCACAGCAACGGGGGAGCCCGCGGCAGTACACGGCAAGATTACCCTGAGACTAACTATTGCCAATAAATCGGAGAATTACGAGTTTATAGTTGCCGATATCGTAGACGAAGTGATAATAGGCGCAGACTTTATGATTGCCTTTGGTATCAATCTGGATATGAAAGAACGTGTGATGACCTGGTCTAACGTCGAAATTCCGTTAAACGTGGGCTACGATGAAAGTACACCCATTAGACGTCTGACCACGGACCATCCAGAGATAATACCGCCCTGTGCCGAAGCAATAATATGGGTACCAATGAATGGAGATTGTGGAGCCGAGAAGTTGTGGGTGGTGGAACCAGCAGAAAACAGAAACAGTAACATCCTAATAGCGAATGCCCTGGTGAAAAGCAACAAGGACGGATTAATTCCTGTTAGAGTTTTGAACCTGTCAAACAAGCAAGAGCAAATTTGCCAATTTTCCGATGTTGGACAATGCACACCAGCTGAAGCTGTAGTTAATTTGGAAACTAGCACCGAAAAGCCAGCTGCCATGGAGAAGAAGCACCTCGACGGCTACATAAAAGAGTGGACACACCAATTATCACCTTCCGAGAGGAACAAGGCTAAGCAGCTATTATGGAAATATGCCTCTACCTTTGCGTTGACAAAAGAGCACCAAGGAAGAACATCAGTGGTGAAGCATGAAATCAATACAGCAGACGCGAGACCCATTAAACAACCTCCAAGAAGTGTTCCCCTGGCAAAAAGAGACGAGGTTCAGAAGCTGATAAGTGAAATGGAAAAGAGTGGTGTAATAGAACCATCGTCAAGTCCATGGTGCTCCCCAGTGGTCTTGGTCAAGAAGAAAGACGGAAGCACCCGATTTTGTGTGGACTACAGAAAGTTGAATGATGTCACCAAGAAAGACAGCTATCCGCTCCCAAGAATCGACGACACATTGGACACATTAGCCGTGACGTCATGGTTCTCCACCCTCGACCTGCAGAGTGGGTACTGGCAAGTAGAGATCGCCGAGAAAGATAAGGAGAAAACAGCGTTTGGCGTAAATGGGGGTCGCTGGCAGTTCAATGTCATGCCATTCGGACTCTGCAACGCCCCGGCTACATTTGAAAGGCTGATGGAGCGTGTGTTAAAAGGGCTGCAGTGGAAGTCGTGCCTCATATACCTGGATGACATCATAGTCATGGGACGCAACTTCGACGAACACATCAAGAACTTAAAGGATGTTCTACAGCAGCTTTCGTCTTCAGGCCTCAAGCTGAACCCAAAGAAGTGCAGTCTCTTCCAACGAGAGGTGAAGTTCCTGGGGCACCACGTTACGCCGGAGGGCATATCGACGGATAAGGAGAAAATTCAAGCCGTCAGAGATTGGCCGCAGCCCCGAAATCTCCATGAGCTGCGAAGCTTTCTGGGTCTCTGCACATACTACCGTCGATTTGTCCAAAATTTTGCCAACATCACCGCCTGTCTACACCGTTTGACGCAAAAAGGCCAGAGGTTTCAGTGGGGCAACGACCAGGAGGAGGCATTCAGAAAGCTCAAAGACATGCTATGCAGAGCCCCCATTTTGGCATACCCTATACCTGGCGGCAAGTTTGTCCTGGACACAGACGCAAGTGCGTGCGGCATCGGTGGCGTCCTTTCCCAGGAAATCGACGGACAGGAAAAAGTCATCGGGTACTACAGCCGGACATTGTCGAAACCTGAGAGGAATTACTGTGTGACGAGGAGAGAGCTGCTTGCTGTCCTTGAGTGCGTTAAACACTTCCACAAATACCTATATGGCCAGCATTTCCTGCTGAGGACCGACCACGCTGCTCTCCAATGGTTGCTGCAGTTTAAGAATCCGGAAGGTCAACTAGCCCGTTGGATCGAGAGGCTCCAGAGTTATGACTTCAGAATCGAGCACAGAAAAGGCGGAAAACACGGTAATGCTGATGCCCTGTCTCGTCGGCCATGCAAAGTAGAATGCAAGCACTGCTCAAAGGCTGAGAATAAAGAGAATATCGTTGATGTCCGACTATTGCAATTTGAGTCGGGTGAAGATTGGTCGACGGAACAACGAAGAGATCCCATTCTGGGCAAAGTAATTTCGGCCATAGAAACGGGCAAACGACCTAGTGGCAAAGAAATAACATCCGAAAGCCCTCTTTTAAAATCCTATTGGGCCCAGTGGGACAGTCTACTTATAATAGATGGTTGCCTATATCGCAAATGGGAAAGTGAGGACGGTAAATCTCACCGGAACTTGATCGTCGTCCCAGACTCCAAAATAAGAGATGTCTTGTCGGAGTTTCACGATGGGCCAAGTGGAGGACATCTTGGCATAGCAAAAACCGCTGAAAAGGTAAAGCTGTCAAAAATCCATTGCCGACTGGATCGCCAATTGTGAAAGGTGCATAAGAGCTAAAGGTCCAACACGGAAGAGTCGAGGCTACATGCAGCAGCCCCTTTTGAAAGAATCTCAATGGATGTAGCTGGACCGTTCCCAACAAGCGACTCTGGGAACCGGTATGTCTTAGTGGTCATGGATTACTTCAGTAAATGGCCAGAGGTTTATGCTATCCCAAATCAAGAAGCCAGGACAATTGTGGATGTGTTCAGCAGAAATTGGATTTGTCGCTATGGTGTTCCATCTGAGGTTCATTCCGATCAAGGGAGGAATTTTGAATCAGCGATCTTCAAGGAAATGTGTGACTCCTACGGAATCAAGAAAACCAGAACGACGCCCCTACATCCACAATCAGATGGCATAGTGGAAAGATTCAATCGCACCCTGGAAGAACATCTACGGAAAGTGGTGGACAGTAGCCAACGAGACTGGGATGAGCATATTCCCAAGTTTTTACTGGCTTATAGATCGGCCATTCATGATTCCACATCCCGGACCCCAGCCAAAGTTCTGTTCGGAAATGAATTAAAGCTACCTGGCGATTTGATATTCGGTGCTACCCCAAACGACGATGTGAACCAAGATGAAGACAGTCAAAACTCTTTTAGTAAAGTCCACGATGCAGTCCGACATCGAATAAAAATGGTTAGCAACCGCATGAAGGCAAGGTACGATCGAGCGGCAAATACCGATGGGTTTCAAGAAGGGCAACTGGTACTATTGTTCAACCCACAACGAAAGAAAGGACTATGCCCCAAATTACAAACGCACTGGGAAGGACCCTACAAGATTGTCACGAAAATAAATGACGTCGTTTATCGCATCCAGAGGAGCGACAGTCCCAGGTCGAAGATGAAAGTTGTACATTTGGAGCGGCTGAGCCCCTACGGAACGGGAACTGTGCCTATTCGGGACGAACAGGTTTAAGCGGGGGGCAATGTTACGAATATAACTTTAGATTTAAGTTAATTTAGATGAATTCCGCTAATTTAAGAATTTGAATTGTAACGTAAATTTCTACTACGCAGTTTATTTGAATAACTTCACAACAACAACTACTGTATAGATTTTTCTACATCCTTCCATTTCCTCTTTCATTTTCTATTTTGTTGCTGACGTACAATTCTTGTTAAACGTCATCATTGATGATCGCTTAATTCCTCTTTCTTTGTTACCCCCTCGCCTGTGTATGTGTTGTTGTTATTGTTCACTCAATGTAAGTTTGTATGTGTTGTTGTTATTGTTCACTCAATGTAAGTTTGTATGTGTTCGTTGCATTGGTAGATTATTCGTAATCTAGGCGTTACCAGATCGTCTAGAAACTTCTGTAGCGACAGGCGAGGCTCATATAAATAGGGGAAATGGAAAGGCAGTTAGTCAGTTGTGAATCAGATCGCGAATTGAAACCGTCGAGTAAAGTAAAGTGCAAAGTAAAGTTGTGTGAATAAAATCATAGTAATAATCGTAATCCGAAAGAACCCGCGTTTTATTTGGTACGAGCTGTATTGGGAAATAAAACAACGTCTACACGGGATTAAGTAAAATCCAAGAACGTAACAATATCTACAAATTTTCGAATTTTCTCCATGTAATAGTAACCCCTCAAGTCCACCTTTTGGCGGACAAACAGACCGGCATGGTTAGGGGGACTTATGAGGACTCCAATGCAAAATCTAAGATGTTAATGGGTTAAAAAAATAATTGACTTTGGCTATTCTTAAATCATTCAGCCCTCAATCATAAGGTGTACAAAATATAGTAAATTTTAAATTACTGCTCTATACTAAAAATTAATTTGATCCCTTACATGGGGATAAGATTAATGATAAGATAAGATTGATATTCAAAGATATGAATGTTATAAATGTTCACGTACTGGTCGATTAGTTTTTAATTTTTAGTCAAATGAGCAGTAATTTGGAATTTACTGTACTTTGTACAACTCATAATTGAGGACTAATTGATTTAAGAATAGGCAAAGTTTATTACTTTTTTAAACCCATTAGCACCTCAGATTGTGCATTAGAGTCCTCATAAGTCGCCCTAACTATGTCGGTCTGTTTGTCCGCCAAAAGGTGGACTTAAGGGGGTACTATTACATGGAGAAAATTCTAAAATTTGTAGATATGTTGAAATTTTTGTGTAAGATTTTCACCCCCAAATACACATTTTTAGCCAAATCCTTTGAAATATGGTAAAATGCGAAACATCGACCTACATTGAAAACTTTCTTCACCCCTTATAATCCAAGATGACAAATAGAGGCCAAATCGAAAATATAGAGGAACAACATAGCATGTCAAACTGAAAAAAAATCACGTTATTTAAATAAGTAAAAATAGTTTATCCACCTCATAATTGAGGTCAGACTGATTTCAGAATAGTCAAATGTAATTAATATTTTACTCCCATTACCGTAATATGGGAACTAATTTTATTTGTCATTTAAATTGTAAATTGGAGACCCCATAAAGTCCATATTTTACATCATAGTATAATTCAATGACGATTCAACAAATATTCGGTCCCGTGCTACTTTCTTATATTTGTAATTTGTTCATGTTTTCACAATTTATTTCACATAGATGTATATCCCAAATCTACGTTCCCAACCAATATTCTTTTGGGGGTTACAAATTCAATAGAATACAAATTTTTCTTTTCTGACCACACATTAGATGTGAAAGTGGACTTGGGGATACTCCAATGTGGGGACTTTACATGAATAAATTTATATGTGGCAATTATCTGTACGATGGTTCATTACCCCAGGGTAGCATAAATACAATTTTTTAGTGGTCAAGACCAATATGGCCCTTACTCCGAAAATCTTATGCGAAGAGGTTCTCTACCCCCTTAGAAACAAAGATGCCAAATAAGGGCCAAAAATAGAAGAAAGTGGCGAAGACTCCAAAAATGGCTTAAATCATACGATGGTTATTTATGATCGATATCATGACCTGCAAAAGCGATTTAAGGTATCTTAAATGTTCAGGAAGAATTTTTGGAAGAATAGAAATCCTTTTCTTAGTAAAAGTCCCATTCGCTCTACTATTTTGCACCCTTTATATTTGGTATTTTACTGATTGTACTCCCAAAAATTTTTGCATTTTGAGCTCTCATTGGACGGATTATTGTCACATGAAAGAAGTAGGGCCACGCTTTGAAATAAGCTGCATTAGTCTTTTTCGGTCATTTTTGTTTGTTTAAATGTTTGCGCATCTTCCAGCTGAAGCACGATGTAGGCCCTGTAGTTGAAAGGTAGATGTCAGTTACCATCGTATTTCGCACTTATTTCATTTTTTTGTTCACAAAAAATTCACTGAATTCAATATGGTAATACAAATTGAAAAAAATTGACAAAGGAAGAATAACAATTTGAAAAAATCTTCAACTTGTTCGCTGATTTTTTACAGCAAATGTTTAAAGATCCTTACAAAGTTTGTCACTGGACTAAACTATTATTTTAAAATTCAATTCCATTGAATTTTTTTCGACTTTTTCCCGATTTTAGAATGTTTGCAATGAGATCTCTTTTTCGTGATTTTTTAGCGATTTTGAAAAAGTAATTTTCTTTTAACTTTGGTGTGACCGCATTAAATTATTTCGATATCATCTATTCCGTTTCGCCACCACATAATTCGGTACTACACTTCCATGTAACCCGTCATCAATTTCAGTTCTCAAGAAATCAAGTCAATTAAATAAATTGGTATTAATATTCGAATTCAAAAATAAAATATAATAAAAACACTACAAATGTACATTAGAAAAAAGTAAGTCAAAATGGAAAAAAATCATGCAAAATAAAACATTACTATTGTAAATTTCTAAAGTCAAAATGAATATGTTAACATATCACATTTTTACGATTTTTTTGGATATTATCCTTTTCGGATAAGAGACAATTCCGAATTTGTATGAATCATTAAAATCAGTTCAGCGGTTCTTAAGTTATAAGCGTAGTAACTAACACAACTTACATTTATATATATAGATGTATAGATAGAATAAAAAGTATGCGTGGTCAGTTCCTCAGGGAAATATAAGGATTTTAGATAAATCGAAATAGTGGGCGTAAAAGGAGGCGTGGACAAATTTTTTTTCTTTAAAAACCTAACTCGGTGTATGACAAACGTTTGTACAAAAAATTATGCAAATTGGTCCAGCCGTTTTCAACTGATTCCGTTACCAACAAACAACAATTGATTTATATATATATATATATATATATATATATACATATATACTAGCTGGCTCTGTCCGCGTATATATATATATATATGTATATATATATATATATATATATATATATATATATACTAGCTGGCTCGGTCCGCGTTGCCGGCCCGTAATTTTAGTCTTTAATGCTATTATATCATCTACCTTGGAAAGGAGGGTATATTAACTTTTCATTCCATTTGTAACATCACTAAATGTTCGTCATAGACCCCATTAAATATGCATATATATTCATAATCAGCATAAAACTCGAAGTCGATTTGTCCGTCTGTATGTCTGTTTCTTTAAATTATTTAAATTTTAGCTGAAAAATTTGTATTGTGTATAGGATGGTTGGTATTGTAAATGATATATCGGTTCACGTTTTGGTATAGTCCCCATATAACGGTATCTCTCGAAATTCAGTATTTTGATGATTTTTGCCACATTTCTCCTCGGATTTGTCTAACACATCTAACGATACCTACCTATATTGAGTATGTATCCACTCATTTACGCACATAATTGTTTCAACTTTGGTATTTTAGAAGATTTGATAGATGACAATCCTTGAAGTATAAAATTGTCCACAGAGGTTCCCGTTTTGGTATGGCCCCATATAACGGCCTCATTCACTTTATGGTTTTTTGATAAGTTAACTGCATTATCCAAACAGTCTTACTGGTATATGAAGTTTGAAGTGAAATTAATTTTTTACTTGTTTTTAAAGTAATATGAATTATTTGTCATTGAAATTGCGCGTTGGAGACCCCATAATTTCCATATCTTTTATCATAATAAATTCAAAGACGATTAAACAAATGTCCGGTTCCTTAAATCATATGATGGTTATACAAAACGTGATCAGTTTTTGCATGAATGTTTTCTTCCCAAATTATCAACATTTGCCGAAATTAGTATGAAAATATGGTTGTATCCTTATCCGGGGGTTATGGCCCATATCATGAACTGCAAAAGTGATTTAAGGTATTGTGAAAGTTTAGGAAGAATTTCTGAAAGAATAGAAATCCTTTTCCCTTTATATTCGGTATTTCACTGATTGCAGTCCCATTTAATTTTGCATATTGAGTTCTCATTGGACGGATTACTGTCATGTGATAGAAGTAGGTAGGTCCACGTGTTCTTCATTATCTGGCAAATATAAAGATTTTAGATAAATGAAGATAGTGGGCATAAAAGTAGGTGTGGTCAATATTTTTTTCTTAAAAAAAAAAAAAAAAAAATATATATATATATATATATATATATATATATATATATATATATATATATATATATATATATATATTATTTACTACCCATAATTCCAAACAATAACAATTATGGGTAGTAAATAACTTAACACCACCTGCATACATTAACAATTTCGATGAATTTATAGAATTTGGTAAAACATTGAGAAATAAAAAAAGAACCGGCTTCATTTCATATAGACGTACATCCTAAATCTACTTTTCTAACCAATACTCTCTTGAGGGTAAGATGGTTATCTACCTGTAAGATGGTTATCTACCCCAGAATTGACTAAATACAATTTTTAAGCCAAATCAATTGATGAATGTGGCCAAGACCAAAATGGGCCCTACTCACAAAAATTGAAAATTGTATGCGAAGAGGTTTTCTACTGCCTTAGAAACAAAGATGCCGAGTAAGGACAAAAAACGAAAGACCCCGAAAATAGTTTAAATCATATGATGTTTATACCAAAACGTGATCAGTTTTTGCAAGAATGGTTTCTTCTCGAATTACCAACATTTGCCGAAATTAGTATAACAAAAAAAGGTTCAAATGTAAAATTTACTTGAAATTTGGTTGTACCCTTACCGGGAGTTATGACTAATATCATAACCTGCAAAAGCGATTTAAGGTATATTGAAAAATTAGGAAGAATTTGTGTTTTGAAATAAGCCCCATAACGCTTTGTCGGTCATTTTTGTTTGTTTAAATGTGTTCGCATCTTCCAGCTGGACTTGAAAGCTTGATGTCATTTTTATACATGAAAGATCGTCATTTAACATCGTATTTCATCATAGTATAATTCAATTACTATTAAACATATGTTCGGCCCCGTGTTCCTTTAAATATTCGTAATTTTTTTTATTTTTCTTACTGAATGAGTCCCAGTTTGACATTTCGGAGTTTATTTCATATAGACGTACATCCCAAATCTACGTTCCTAACCAATACTCTCTTGACGGTTACAAATTAAATAGAATGCAAAAAGTTCCTTTCCAACCACACATTATAATTACAATTACATGTAAGATGGTTATCTACCCAGAATTGCCTAAATACAATTTTTAAGCCAAATCAATTGATGAATGTGGCCAAGACCAAAATGGGCCCTACTCAAAAAATTGAAAATTGTATGCGAAGAGGTTTTCTACTGCCTTAGAAACAAAGATGCCGAGTAAGGACAAAAAACGAAAGACCCCGAAAATAGTTTAAATCATATGATTTTTATACCAAAACGTGATCAGTTTTTGCAAGAATGGTTTCTTCGCAAATTACCAACATTTGCCGAAATTAGTATGACAAAAAAGGTTAAAATGTAAAATATACTTGAAATTTGGTTGTACCCTTACCGGGAGTTATGACTAATATCATAAGCTGCAAAAACGATTTAAGGTATATTGAAAAATTAGGAAGAATTTGTGTTTTGAAATAAGCCCCATAACGCTTTGTCGGTCATTTTTGTTTGTTTAAATGTGTTCGCATCTTCCAACTGAAGCACGTTGTAGGTCCTGGACTTGGAAGCTTGATGTCATTTTTATACATGAAAGATCGTCATTTAACATCGTATTTCATCATAGTATAATTCAATAACTATTAAACAAATGTTCGGCCCCGTGCTACTTTCTAATATTCGTAATTTTTTTATTTTTCTGCCACAATTTCTTACTGAATGAGTCCCAGTTGACATTTCGGAGTTTATTTCATATAGACGTACATCCCAAATCTACGTTCCTAACCAATACTCTCTTGACGGTTACAAATTAAATAGAATACAAAATGTTCCTTTCTAACCACACATTATAATTACAATTACCTGTAAGATGGTTATCTACCCCAGAATTGCCTAAATACAATTTTTAAGCCAAATCAATTGATGAATGTGGCCAAGACCAAAATGGGCCCTACTCAAAAAATTGAAAATTGTATGCGAAGAGGTTTTCTACTGCCTTAGAAACAAAGATGCCGAGTAAGGACAAAAAACGAAAGACCCCGAAAATAGTTTAAATCATATGATGTTTATACCAAAACGTGATCAGTTTTTGTAAGAATGGTTTCTTCTCAAATTACCAACATTTGCCGAAATTAGTATGACAAAAAAGGGTTAAAATGTAAAATATACTTGAAATTTGGTTGTACCCTTACCGGGAGTTATGACTAATATCATAACCTGCAAAAGCGATTTAAGGTATATTGAAAAATTAGGAAGAATTTGTGTTTTGAAATAAACCCCATAACGCTTTGTCGATCATTTTTGTTTGTTTAAATGTGTTCGCATCTTCCAGCAGAAGCACATTGTAGGTCCTGGACTTGAAAGCTTGATGTCATTTTTATACATGAAAGATCGTCATTTAACATCGTATTTCATCATAGTATAATTCAATAACTATTAAACAAATGTTCGGCCCCGTGCTACTTTCTAATATTCGTAATTTTTTTTATTTTTCTGCCACAATTTCTTACTGAATGAGTCCCAGTTTGACATTTCGGAGTTTATTTCATATAGACGTATTGAATTCAATCGTTTGGGTTTATCAAATACTATATTGAAGTGTACATTTTTTATTGTTTTGAATTATGAATGAATAATATTAAAAATGAAATGAGTGCACAATACGATGTTAAATGACGATCTTTCATGTATAAAAATGACATCAAGCTTTCAAGTCCAGGACCTACAACGTGCTTCAGCTGGCAGATGCGAACACATTAAAACAAACAAACAAAAATGACCGACAAAGCTTTATGGGGCTTATTTTAAAACACAAATTCTTCCTAATTTTCCAATATACCTTAAATCGCTTTTGCAGGTCATGATATTAGTCATAACTCCCGGTAAGGGTACAACCAAATTTCAAGTAAATTTTACATTTTAACCTTTTTTTGTTATACTAATTTCGGCAAATGTTGGTAATTTGAGAAGAAACCATTCTTGCAAAAACTGATCACGTTTTGGTATAAACATCATATGATTTAAACTATTTTCGGGGTCTTTCGTTTTTTGTCCTTACTCGGCATCTTTGTTTCTATGGCAGTAGAAAACCTCTTCGCATACAATTTTCAATTTTTTGAGTAGGACCCATTTTGATGTTGGCCACATTCATCAATTGATTTGGCTAAAAACTTGGATTTATTATATTTAATTTGTAACCCTCAAGAGAGTATTGGTTAGGAACGTAGATTTGGGATGTACGTCTATATGAAATAAACTCCGAAATGTCAAACTGGGACTCATTCAGTAAGAAATTGTGGCAGAAAAATAAAAAAAATTACGAATATTAGAAAGTAGCACGGGGCCGAACATTTGTTTAATAGTCATTGAATTATACTATGATGAAAAATAAGAACCTTATGGGGTCTCCAACGCAAAATTTAAATTACAAAAAAAAAATAATTCTCATCTTACGGTTATGGGTGTAAAAGAGTAATTATATTTGACTATTCTGAAATCATTCTGCCCTCAATTATGAGGTGGGCAAAACAAAGTACCACGCAGCACGGTATTCTAAACATTGGAAATACAAACTCTAAATTATAGGTAATTAGAATGGAAAATGTTGCTAAGCTCTTTACAATACCAAAAATTATATTGACTATTCTGAAATCATTCTGCCCTCAATTATGAGGTGGGCAAAACAAAGTACCACGCAGCACGGTATTCTAAACATTGGAAATACAAACTCTAAATTATAGCTAATTAGAATGGAAAATGTTGCTAAGCTCTTTACAATACCAAAAATTGATCTGAGTTTTCAGATGGGGCTATTATAGATGTTCTATGTATGCTTTTAACATACAAATTGAAGCATATGGCAGAAAAAAAAAAAAAAAAAATATATATATATATATATATATATATATATATATATATATATATATATATATATATATATATATACATAAGATTAAAACCAATTTCAAATCCAACCCTGAATCTTTCTATTATTTTGTTAATCTAAAAAGAAAGTTTTCTTCAAAGTCCTCAATATTCATTGATATTGCTGAATATTTCGCAGAATTGTCTCTACAACTAATTCATGCACACCTTGCTATATCAAAAGATTCTTATGCCTGTATGTTGACACCGACTGATCAAATTTGTATGTCTCTACACAAATCTGGTATTCTAACATTAAGTTTCATCCGGTCATTTCTCGCAAAGTTCAGTCCTTTCTGAGCCCAAATCAGCATGGCTTTCGTAGAGGTTTACCAACTACAACAAATCTGATTACATCTACGGTTATAAGGTTTTCTTCAGGGTTATCAAACTGACACTATTTATACCGATTTTACCAAAGTTTCTAATATATAAATTAAATCACATGTGGTTCAATACAAACTTAATCAAATGGATATCATTCTTACTTACAAGATAGATCACAGCTGGTTTTGTTTGAAGGGTGTCTATCAAAATCAATTGATGTTCTATTGGGTGTTCAATGTTTTACCAAATTCTATAATTCCTCGAAACTGCTAATGTATGCAGGTGGTGTTAAGTTATTTATTACTCATAATTCCAAGCTAATTTACTTCAAAATGATATAGATAGCCTTTTTCAATGTCTTTTGATGGGTCCAATAGACATGTAATAACAATTGTAAATAAAGCAAATTTTGTTTGGGTTTTAGACGATCCTATTTTAGATGATCCTATCAAGAACTAGCTGTTCCAGACCGCGATGCCGGCCTGTAGTTTTAGTCTTTAACGCATAGTTTTTAAAGCATAATAATTCACAGATCTGGCTCACATAAGTGGCACAATTTTTAGTATAAATGATGACCCGACTAAAGAGAAATAAATATGCATTTCAAAAATGTCAATATAGGTTCACGTACCAAGCGATTTATAGTATTTCAAAAAACCTGATCCTATTTTTCAGACAGAGGTTTCAATTTGAGAGTTGGAAACCCAAATAATATAGCCCATATATTAAACAGTATAAATCAACTGTTTATAATAGTCCCATGTAAGATGGTTCTCTACCTCCAAAGTAACCTAAACACACATTTTAAGCCAAATCGATTCGAAAATATAATCAAACCCCTCAAAATTGGTAAAATCAAGAGGTACTTTCGTATGAGCGCTACTCCGAAACATTGACATTGAAATTTTCCCCCGAAGAGGTCTTCTATCCCTTAGAAACCAAGATAACAAATAAAAGCAAAATCAGTTGAAATTGTGACTAAGATAGTTGAAATTAGCGGATGCCTTCATATAAGGGTTATACCAAAGCTTGATCCCATACTTATAATTATGTTTAATGTTTTGTTCTTTCTAAAATCTCAAATTACCAACATTTAAGGAATTAAAAAGGGGTTATATCACAATGTAGACCAACCTGATACATATTTTGTACAAATGATGCTTCATGTAACCCATAGGACTGCATCAAATTTAAAAAAATTGAGGCCCTTTGTGTATGGTTAAGCTATATAAAATGGACCCTAAAAAAGTTTGACCCGGGAACCCCCTCTTTTGGGATTTTTATCTACCAACCACATGATTATCTACGGCGCAGTGTAATTACTGACGATAGCACCTAGTCCCCGTATGACGTTACCTGTGATTTAAGGTTACGGGTACGTTAAGGGTTTGGATGAATTTCCCGATGATATGAATCCTTTTCTTACAAAATTTTTAATTCGCTCCACTATTTTGTATAGTACGCATATTACATTGCCTCTTCATATTCTATAGTGCACTGATTGCAGTCCCAATGAAAAATATGCAAAATTTCTCGTTTTTTTTCAATAAGAATTTTCAATTCCAAAAGGCATTCTAAAACAATTCTGCACAAAATCCCATAACTAATTCGAACAGTTAATTTCAGCTTTGCAATTTTTCAAGAGACTTTTCTCAAAATGTTCTTTCTTGAAAACGTTTCCAGTGTAGTTACAAATAACCAAAAGAAAATATAAGTTAAATTGGCCCAGTCATCCTCAACTGAAGTTTTACTATACTTTTTTACATGTAGATCTAAAAAGTGGGTGTGGGCAGCTCCTCTGACCCACACAGATACATAGGCTTGGAGGGAGAGTGAAAATATCGTTGCATACTAACTGTGGAACAGTTATCTTCATTATTTTGGCAAATATTAGAATTTTAGGTAAATCGAAATATGGACGTAATATATATATATATATATATATATATATATATATATATATATATATATATATATATATATATATATATAGATTAGAAGTATGCGTGGTCAGTTCCTCAGCCCCCAAATAAATGCCTAGGTTTGGAGGGAAAGTCAATAGTATCTCGTGTAATAATTTTCATACCGATATCTTCATTATCTGGCAAATATAAAGATTATGACGAGCGTTTTTACAAAAATTATGCAAATCTATTAGAGAATCACCGCGATAACAATTCGAGAACGTCTAGGTCAAGAGAAGAAATAAAGAATTAAATGCAGTTTTCATGACTGTAATGTTAAAAGACCTTTATAAATTTCTGGCCCTGTTAATGGTACTCTTTCGAACCAAGTATCTCCGCTAATCAGCAAGATAAAAAAACAATGGAATTATTGAAATAACAATGATTCATATAAGAAATTTAGTTGAAATAAAAAGCATATTAAACAACATAAGTATGAATATATCATGTCTAGATCTAAATAGCAACAGCATTTAAAATGATATGATTAAAACAGTTCTGCCACCATAACAAATAATCAAAAGAGGTTTAATAAATGCAGGTGAACATTTAGCTAAGTGGTCAAAATACACACAATACTATGGAAAACTTTAATGAACAAATTTTAGTCAATGATGTCTAAACAAGTCATTGAAAATAGCAATAACAAGTAATCATCATATAATTAAATAAATAAGTCATATAATTAACCCAAAGGTTTTGAATAAACTGTTTTATTAAGATCAGCTTTCTAAACTTAAAATTTTAGAGCATATAATAGATCAAATACAAGACAACATATTATCAGCGAAAAATAATTTTGTATATCCATTCTTACGTTCCTTGATTAACAAACTCAAACTTGATTTTAAAAACTCAAGAACATGAAGTTGTGTATTATAACATGTAGAGACGAATCCCGAATTATAGCAATATCCTTACCGGAAAGATTTATAAAAGCGGTACCAAACAATAATCAAGTACATATGGACTCTAATGAAGAGAAAATGAATGAAGAAAATGTAACAACAAATAATTTAAGAAAGAACAAGCATTGTATTTTTTCATAACAGTTTTTCATGTAACTATAATTAAAAAATTCCATTTCTGAACCATTAAAAGAAAATTGTGATGATAGTGAGATAGTTCTAACTGGAAACTTTTTGGTATTTGTCATTTTCAAGCAAAGTAGTCGTGTATAAAGAAAATATTTTTTTTTATCAAATGATCATGGTATTATATTTACAGGTAGCAGCAAATACAACCGGCAGTTTGTAGTGCACCCCGAGAGTGACAGGGCGAAGAGAAGGATCCTACGCCGTGTACGATCCCTTCCAGCCGAAGAGGTACCACTACAATTTACGTTGGCAGATGTTGCACAGGTCATCAGAAGCGCAAAGTCATCCAAAGCGCTTGGTCCTGACGGAATCTCAATGGTGATGTTAAAGCAACTGGATGAACCAGGAGTTGAGTATCTTACAAAGCTTTTCAATCTGTCGTTAGCCACCCTAGTAGTTCCCGATGCCTGGAATGTGAGCAGGGTGGTCCCGCTACTGAAGCCAGGCAAGGATACCAGCAAAAGTGATTCATACAGGCCGATATCACTTTTTCCACCAGTAGCAAAGACGCTTGAGGCTTTACTCCTCAACAGCATAAGAGAGTGTTTCCCAGTAGCCGATCATCAACACGGATTCCGAAAATTGCACAGCACAACAACAGCTTTACACGCCATTTCCACACATGTCAGCAGAGGTCCCAACCAGAACAGGCCGTGCGATGGTCTGTTCGAAGACATTGAGCATTGATAGTAAACTACATGTGTGGACGCCAGTCGTACGTGGAATTCAGAAACAAGAAGTCGAGCATCCGTAGAGTTAAACAGGGAGTTCCCCAAGGTGGGGTGATATCTCCGGAACTGTTTAACCTCTACCTTTCTGACATTTCACGCCCTCCAGACGGCATAGAGATTATAACGTACGCAGATGATTGTACGCTCGTGGCGTCCGGACCCATTATTGATAACATTTGCGATCGGTTTAACGCTTACCTTGTTGATCTTACCGCCTTTTTCACTGCGAGGAATATGAAGATATCCGCCACTAAGTCGACGGCCCCACTTTTCACCACATGGACTGCGGAGATGGGGCTATCCTTGAATGTGCAGGTCGATGGTGCTATTATGCCGTCCACCAACTACCCCAAGGTATTAGGGGTCACATTCGATAGTCTCTTTAAGTCGTCCGCGCATACCACAGCTATCTGCGACAAGATTAGAAGTAGGAACAAGGTCCTCAAGTCTCTGGCCGGCAGTACTTGGGGAGCTGATAAGGAAACCTTGTTGACCTCTTACAACGCGATAGACCGATCTGTGGTAAACTATGCGGCTCCGGTGTGGCCCGCCAACGTCAGTGCTACGCAGTAGAAAAATGGTCAGTCCTGCCCTTAGAACCGCAACAGGGTGCCTTCTCATGACACCTGTCAATCACTTACATGAGGAGGCGAAGGTCTTACCGGTGCGACAGCATAACAAAATGCTGTCAATGCAATACCTGCTTGAGTGTTATAGACAAAGCCATCTAAATCACCATGTTGTGGATAGGCAACCTCCGCCCAGGCACGTTAGGAAAGACCTTCATGATCTAGAGAGAGAGGTACAGAGGTATAAGAGAGAGCCTCTAGATCAACAGGCCTATCAAGCGGGACTGAATTGTATTCACTCTAATGCGGTCTCAGAAGCCATTGAAGGATATAGAGTGAATACTGTGCTAGGAGACCATCCCCCTCCCGTCGCAGCTGAAGAACGAGAGCTGCCCCGACAAACCCGAGTAGTTTTGGATCAATTACGATCCGGATGGTGCAGCCGCCTAAATTCCTACTGGGCCCGGATATTAACGGCGACGTGCAGAACATCTGCCCAGCATGATATAGATATACACTCTTTTGATATAAAATTTCACTGCAGTGACACCACGTAAGGTGATATAGTCTTAGAGTACACAGTCGATAGGGACAATATTGTTTTATCCCAAAGTTATACATTTCCCATATACATATGTGAATATATATATATCTATATATATAATCAGGTGGTAGGTGCACCTTACCTTTTTATTGTACCATGGTTTTTCTACATTTCCCATACACATATGTGTATATATATATATATATATATATATATATATATATATATATATATATATGCGACGTGCAGAACATCTGCCCAGCAGATGATAAAATGATATTTGCAACAAGGTTTGCACTAGAAACAACGGCCGATGACATTAGCTATTATATAAAATCGAAAATTGAGGGAGATTCCTTTTTGAGATGTTATAAGCTCCGATCTGCATTTTCTAAAAGTATATTCTTTCAAAATCGTTGCGCCTGAAAATATTTTTGTACAGTTGATTTTAAAAGAATTATGGCCTGCTAGGGCATTTATTAAAGAATTTCTGGAGAGATCCGATAATTTAGCTCATTTCCCTCTTAGTCCAGATTCGGTGCCAAAAACTAAATGACTCATTTCTATTTGCTATCAGAATGTAAGCATTGGTTTCAATTATAATGCATTGGTTTTCTCCGAAGCTTGGTTAAAAACATCTAAATTAAATAGTGAAATTTTATGTTCAAAATATCAAATATTTGAAAAGATCGTGTTTGTAAAAAGTGGTGGCGTCCTTATGCAGTTGATACCAATATACCACTAATTATATTGATCTAAATGGTTTTCTTGATATAGAATTTGTTGGCGTTTCCATTGAATTGGGCAAATCTAAATTGTTTGTAACTTCCTCTTATATTCCACCTTCATCTTCACTTGACATTTATAATCAGCATTTATCAGCAATAAACGTAATCACTGCAAAAATGAAAGATTCCGATCGCATCCTGATCCTTGGTGATTTTAATATGTCTTCCATTAGGTGGCTTCCAATGCCAGATTCTGAAGCTTTGATTCCTTTGCCATCCGAAATGAACAGTACCCAGTATACATTTGATGTTATAAATAGTTTGTGTGACTTAAATCTTTATCAAATAAACAGTGTGAAAAATTCCCTCGGCAAATCTTGATTTGGCGTTTGTAAATATAACGCAGCATTTTGATATATTCAGAATTCCTCCAATATGCACTCCTGAAGATATATACCATCCAACTTTATATATCTCCATGACTCACAGTTATGTAATTGAAGAAAGTCAGTCCGACTCATTTAAAACTGTCCTTAATTACAAAAAAAAACTAATTTTCGAAAATTTAATACCCTCATTTCCTCCGTAAATTGGGCTTCTGTGTGCCTGTGTAAACAGCCATAAAGATTTAGAATATGTAATTGATAAATTTTATGATATTTTAAATAGCTAGATCTAAATATACTTTAGAGTCTCGTAGATTGTATAATCTTTACCTAGACAAGATTAAAAATAATTTTAAATCCAATCCTAAATCTTTTTATGATTTTGTTAATCTAAAACGAAAAGTTTCATCAAAGCCCTCAGTATTGAAATATAACAATAAAGAATTGTCACAGGCACAGATATTGCTGAATGTTCCGCAGATTTTTTTGCCACAACCTATTCCAGTACATCTTGCCAAATTAAAGATTCGTATCCTTATAAGTTGTCACAGGCTGATCAAATTGTATGCCTTTTCTACAACGTCAGGATGTGTACAATAGTCTGCGTAGTTTAAAATCGATTAAATGTCCAGGACCGGATGGCATACCTAATATAATTCTTAAATATTGTTCAGAAACATTAGCACTTCCGTTAACTATATTGTTTAATTATTCACTGAAATTTGGTCACTTTCCTACTTTCTGGAAAAAATCTTATATTATACCTTTACATAAGTCTGGTAGTCTTACTAATGTGTCAAATTAGAGGAATTGCAAAATTAAGTGCCATACCTAAATTGTTTGAAAAATTAATTACTGCAGTAATTTCACAGAAAATTCAATCTATATTGAGTCCATATCAGCATGGTTTTCGTAGTGGTCTTTCAACTACAACAAATCTTATACAATTTACGTCAACAGTAATAAAAGGATTTGTTCAGCGTAAACAAATTGATACAATTTATACTGATTTTAGTAAAGCTTTTGATAGGGTTAACCATGAACTCCTAATATATAAATTAAATTATATGGGTTTCAACACAAACTTAGTCAAATGGATATCATCTTACTTAAAAGATAGATCACAACTAGTTTTGTTTGAAGGTATCTATCCAAACGATTAACGTTCCATCGGGTGTTCCGCAAGGAAGTCACCTTGGACCGGTCCTCTTTCTTTTATTTATCAACGATTTACCTAATTCCATAAATTACTCGAAATTGTTAATGTACGCAGATGATGTTAAATTATTAATTTCCCATAATTGTGATAAACGAGCCAGTTTACTTCAAACGATTTAGACAGCCTTTTTAAATGGTGCAAGTTAAATTGTATGGAGTTAAATTTAAGCAAATGTAAGCATATGTGCTTCTCCAGATCTTCTTCTCTGATATTACAATATAATATTGACGGTCATTCATTATCAACTGTAGATTCATTTGTCGATCTAGGCCTCTTGATGGATCCAAAATTAAATTTAATAGCCATGTAATAACAATGGTAAATAAAGCAAATGGTGTTTTAGGTTTTGTTAAACGGTGGGCCAAAGAATTTTCTGATCCATATATAACAAAACAATTATTTACGTCTCTTGTTAGACCTATATTGGAATATGGTTCTGTTGTATGGGATCCTCAATATGCAATATATTCAGATCAAATAGAATCCGTGCAAAAACAATTTCTGCTATTTGCCTTACGAGGTTTACATTGGAATAGTGATTTTGTTTTGCCTTCTTATGCTAGCAGGCTAAAATTAATTAGATTGCCTACACTTAAAAGCAGACGTATTATGTTGAACTCCATGTTTGTACTAAAAATATTAAATGGTTATATACCTTCAGATTTCCTAATCTCATCTATTAGAATTAATGTTCCTTTTAGATCTAGTAGATACTACCAATTATTATATACTGATTTTCACCGCACGAATTATTCAATGGGCGAACCTCTTAATAAAATGTGTGTTGACTTTAATTCTATGTATTGTAATGTAGATTTTTGTATGAGTTTAGAAGTTATTAAATCTAGAATAATTTTATTTTTAAACAATTAACATACATGTTTATTATTTGACAAACTAGCTGATGAATTAGATTCTGTAGCTGGTTTTCAATTTCCTACTGAATTCCCATTATGATGCGGATCATGATGTGTACGCGATCCCTCCGTAAAGGGAGGTCGGCCCCTCGGTCGGCAGGGGTGGGAATGTGAGGCGTGGGAACGTTCGAAAAAAAAAAAGAGTCCTATTCGCTCTACTATTTTTCACCCTTATATTTGGTATTTAACTGATTGTACTCCCAAGGAGTTGAAAGGCAGATGTCAGTTAACATCGTATTTCGCACTTATTTTATTTTCTTGGTGAAAAATTGTATATAGTGCAAAATTATTCTTTATTTTGTTCACAAAAAATCCACTGAATTCAATATGATAATACAAATTGAAAAAAAAAAAAAAAACAATTGACCAAAAAGGATAAAAAAATTGAAAAAATCGTCAACTTGTTCGCTGATTTATTACAGCAAATGTTGTTTAGTTTTTTTTCTTAGATTAATATTGTTATAGGCTGTTTTTATACTGTTGTATGTTAATATAAGATTTTGGTCATGTTGGGGTATTTATATTTAATTGTATGAAATAAATGAAATGAAATTAAGATCCTTGCAAAGTTTGTCAATAGAATGTACTATTATTTTAAAATTCGATTCCATTGAATTTTTTTTTTTCGATTTTTTCCCGATTTGAGAATTTTTGCAATGAGATATGTTTTTCGTGATTTTTTAGCGATTTTGACAAAAGAATTATCTTTTAACTTTGGTGTGACCGCGCTATATTTAAATTAAATTATTTCGATATCATCTATTCCGTTTCGCCACCACATAATTCGGTATACACTTTCATGTAATCTTCTATCTTCTATATATATAAAAATCAATTGTTGTTTGTTGGTAACGGAATCAGTTGAAAACGGCTGAACCGATTTGCATAATTTTTGTACAAACGTTTGTCATACCCCGAGTTAGGTTTTTAAAGAAAAAAATATTGACCACGCCTCCTTTTACGCCCACTATTTCGATTTATGTAAAATCCTTATATTTCCCCAAAATAAACAAGATATTGGTTTTAAAAATTCAAGAGA
The DNA here is from genome assembly GCF_030504385.1 of Musca domestica. Taxonomy (NCBI): domain Eukaryota; kingdom Metazoa; phylum Arthropoda; class Insecta; order Diptera; family Muscidae; genus Musca; species Musca domestica. The sequence goes on along the minus strand of NW_026712338.1, from coordinate 4,767,956 downwards.
GAGGGGACAATATTGTTTATCCCAAAGTTATACATTTCCCATATACACTATATATATACATATATATATATATATTATATATATATATATATATATATATATATATATATATATATATATATATATATATATATATATGTATATATATATATATATATATATATATATATATATATATATATATATATATATATATATATATATATATTATATATATATATGTATATATTATATATATATATATATATATTTATATATATATATATATATATATTATATATATATATATGTACATTTCGCATATACATATGTGTATATATATACATCTATATATATATATATATAATATATATATAATATATATATATATATATATATATATATATATAATATATATATGTATATGGGAAATGTATAACTTGGGATTAAAACAATATTGTCCCTCTCTCTGAATTTTTAAACCAATATCTGTTTATTTGGGAAATATAAGGATTTTACATAAATCGAAATAGTGGGCCGTAAAAGGAGGGTGTGGTCAATATTTTTTTCTTTTAAAAACCTAACTCGGGGTATGACAAACGTTTGTACAAAAAATTATGCAAATCGGTTCAGCCGTTTTCAAACTGATTCCGTTACCAACTAACAACAATTGATTTTATATATATAGAAGATAGAAGATTACATGAAAGTGTAGTACCGAATTATGTGGTGGCGAAAACCGGAATAGATGATATCGAAATAATTTAATATAAATATAGCGCGGTCACACCAAAGTTAAAAGATAATTCTTTTGTCAAACTCGCTAAACCAATCACGAAAAAGATATCTTATTGCAAAATTCTCAACTCGGGAAAAAATCGAAAAAAAAATTCAATGGAATCGAATTTTAAAATAATAGTACATTCTATTGACAAACTTTGTAAGGATCTTTCATTTCATTTCATTTCATTTATTTCATACAATTAAATATAAATACGCCAACATGACCAAAATCTTATATAACACTACAACAGTATAAAAACAGCCTATAACAATATTAATCTAAGAAAAAAACTAAACAACATTTGCTGTAATAAATCAGCGAACAAGTTGACGATTTTTCAATTTTTTTATCCTTTTTTGGTCAATTGTTTTTTTTTTTTTTTTTTCAATTTGTATTATCATATTGAATCAATGGATTTTTTGTGAACAAAAATAAAGAATAATTAATAAAAAGAAAATAAATAAGTGCGAAATACGATGTTAACTGACATCTGCCTTTCAACTCCTTTGGGAGTACAATCAGTTAAATACCAAATATAAAGGGTGAAAAATAGTAGAGCGAATAGGACTCTTTTTTTTTTTCGAACGTTCCCACGCCTCACATTCCCACCCCTGCCGACCGAGGGGCCGACCTCCCTTTACGGAGGGATCGCGTACACTCATGATCCGCATCATAATGGAATTCAGTAGGAAATTGAAAACCAGCTACAGAATCTAATTCATCAGCTAGTTTGTCAAATAATAAAACATGTATGTTAATTGTTTAAAATAAAATTATTCTAGATTTAATAACTTCTAAACTCATACAAAATCTACATACAATACATAGAATTAAAGTCAACACACATTTTATTAAGAGGTTCGCCCATGAATAATTCGTGCGGTGAAATCAGTATATAATAATTGGTAGTATCTACTAGATCTAAAAGGAACATTAATTCTAATAGATGAGATTAGGAAATCTGAAGGTATATAACCATTTAATATTTTAGTAAAACATGGAGTCAACATAATACGTCTGCTTTTAAGTGTAGGCAATCTAATTAATTTTAGCCTGCTAGCATAAGAAGGCAAAACAAATCACTATTCCAATGTAAACCTCGTAAGGCAAATAGCAGAAATTGTTTTTGCACGGATTCTATTTGATCTGAATATATTGCATATGAGGATCCCATACAACAGAACCATATTCCAATATAGGTCTAACAAGAGACGTAAATAATTGTTTTGTATATATGGATCAGAAAATTCTTTGGTCCACCGTTTAACAAAACCTAAAACACCATTTGCTTTATTTACCATTGTTATTACATGGCTATTAAAATTTAATTTTGGATCCATCAAGAGGCCTAGATCGACAAATGAATCTACAGTGATAATGAATGACCGTCAATATTATATTGTAATATCAGAGAAGAAGATCTGGAGAAGCACAATGCTTACATTTGCTTAAATTTAACTCCATACAATTTAACTTGCACATTTAAAAAGGCTGTCTAAATCGTTTTGAAGTAAACTGGCTCGTTTATCACAATTATGGGAAATTAATAATTAACATCATCTGCGTACATTAACAATTTCGAGTAATTTATGGAATTAGGTAAATCGTTGATAAATAAAAGAAAGAGGACCGGTCCAAGGTGACTTCCTTGCGGAACACCCGATGGAACGTTAATCGTTTTGGATAGCTACCCTTCAAACAAAATAGTTGTGATCTATCTTTTAAGTAAGATGATATCCATTTGACTAAGTTTGTGTTGAAACCCATATAATTTAATTTATATATTAGGAGTTCATGGTTAACCCTATCAAAGCTTTACTAAAATCAGTATAAATTGTATCAGTTTGTTTACGCTGAACAAATCCTTTTGTTACTGTGACGTAAATTGTATAAGATTTGTTGTAGTTGAAAGACCACTACGAAAACCATGCTGATATGGACTCAATATAGATTGAATTTTCTGTGAAATTACTGCAGTAATTAATTTTTCAAACAATTTAGGTATGGCACTTAATTTTGCAATTCCTCTATAATTGACACATTGGTAAGACTACCAGACTTATGTAAAGGTATAATATAAGATTTTTCCAGAAAGTAGGAAAGTGACCAAATTTCAGTGAATAATTAAACAATATAGTTAACGGAAGTGCTAATGTTTCTGAACAATATTTAAGAATTATATTAGGTATGCCATCCGGTCCTGGACATTTAATCGATTTTAAACTACGCAGACTATTGTAACATTTGATCAGCCTGTGACAACTTATAAGGATACGAATCTTTAATTTGGCAAGATGTACTGGAATAGGTTGTGGCAAAAAAATCTGCGGAACATTCAGCAATATCTGTGCCTGTGACAAATTCTTTATTGTTATATTTCAATACTGAGGCTTTGAGGAAACTTTCGTTTTAGATTAACAAAATCATAAAAAGATTAGGATTGGATTTAAAATTATTTTAATCTTGTCTAGGTAAAGATTATACAATCTACGAGACTCTAAAGTATATTAGATCTAGCTATTTAAAATATCATAAAATTTATCAATTACATATTCTAAATCTTTATGGCTGTTACACAGGCACACAGAAGCCCAATTTACGGAGGAAATGAGGGTATTAAATTTTCGAAAATTAGTTTTTTTGTAATTAAGGACAGTTTTAAATGAGTCGGACTGACTTTCTTCAATTACATAACTGTGAGTCATGGAGATATATAAAGTTGGATGGTATATATCTTCAGGAGTGCATATTGGAGGAATTCTGATATATCAAAATGCTGCGTTATATTTACAAACGCCAAATCAAGAATTTTGCCGAGGGAATTTTTCACACTGTTTATTTGATAAAGATTTAAGTCACACAAACTATTTATAACATCAAATGTATACTGGGTACTGTTCATTTCGGATGGCAAAGGAATCAAAGCTTCAGAATCTGGCATTGGAAGCCACCTAATGGAAGACATATTAAAATCACCAAGGATCAGGATGCGATCGGAATCTTTCATTTTGCAGTGATTACGTTTATTGCTGATAAATGCTGATTATAAATGTCAAGTGAAGATGAAGGTGGAATATAAGAGGAAGTTACAAACAATTTAGATTTGCCCCATTCAATGGAAACGCCAACAAATTCTATACAAGAAAACCATTTAGATCAATATAATTAGTGGTATATTTGGTATCAACTGCAATAAGGACGCCACCACTTTTTACAAACACGATCTTTTCAAATATTTGATATTTTGAAATAAAATTTCACTATTAATTTAGATGTTTTTAACCAAGCTTCGGAGAAAACCAATGCATTATAATTGAAACCAATGCTTACATTCTGATAGCAAATAGAAAATGAGTCATTTAGTTTTTTGGCACCGAATCTGGACTAAGAGGGAAATGAGCTAAATTATCGGATCTCTCCAGAAATTCTTAATAAATGCCCTAGCAGGCCATAATTCTTTTAAAATCAACTGTACAAAAATATTTTCAGGCACAACGATTTTGAAAGAATATACTTTTAGAAAATGCAGATCGGAGCTTATAACATCTCAAAAAGTAATCTCCCTCAATTTTCGATTTTATATAATAGCTAATGTCATCGGCCGTTGTTTCTAGTGCAAACCTTGTTGCAAATATCATTTCATGGCGGGAGCCATAGATAATGATCTTTGGACAGGTTGAATTTTGCCAGTAGCAGTCTCGGGACGATCACTAGTGATAAGTGAAGGAAGTGATAATTCCTGTATGTTACGAGTAGATTGGGAGGTTTTCTTAGAAACCTCACTATCAATACTCATAACTTCAGGATTATTTACCCCTTTACCTATACCGCTGTTATCTACCGGAACTGGGTGTGTAACAACACTGGCATACGACTGTTCACGTCCAGTCTCAGTTGTTTCAGTGATATTAACTGAAACCGGTTGTGGAACAGTCTTCTCCACAGAAACTATTGCTTTGCGACTAGGCATTCCCTTAGTTGGTGCCTTTTTCGCAGCCCTTTTGCGTTGTTGGCCAGAAATGACGGTGACGACACAAACTCATCTAATTCTTGGTATTTCTCAAACAATGTAGAGAAATTCTCGAATCGGAATGATAGTGAGAAAAAATCTTTTTTCATCGATGTCAATTCCGACTGCAAATCCTTTACAAAATTATAAAAGTCTGCAGAGAGTTTCCTACATTGCACACAACACCAACGAACACCAACATTATTTCTAATTGTGTCTACAATTTTACATTAATCCTAGCACACTTTGCATGCCATTGATTAAGACAAAACCAACAGGTAACACACAATTCATCCTCTGCAAACAAATATTAATTCAAAAGGGCACGACATTTTTTTTTTTAATAAGTATTTATTTTAATTATAATTATTTATTTTTTAATACACAAGTTACAGCTATATTTTTCAAGATTAGATCTGTAGCTGGAATTTTTTTTTTTATTTATTATTCTTTTTTAAATGTTGGCAACTCTATGAGATGACAAACAAAACAAGACGATATGTTACAACAACTAATTAGCTAATGTAACAAAAGAAAGAGGATAAAAGGAGAATGTACAACTACACAATTTAAAAATAATATTACTTTAAAAGACAAAACAAAATTTTAAAACACTACACCAATTATCACTTGAGTTACAAAATCACTATTGAACACTTAATACATTTTTTACCAGATTAATTAATTTAATAAAACATATAACTTAATTTTTTTCAAAAGCACGGAGCACCACAATTTTTTGACACTAATCACAACAGGGTTGCCAACTATTTGTTGGTTGCCAACTATTTGTTGTTAGTAAGAAAAGGATTTCTATCCTTCCAGAAATCTTCCCAAACATTCAAGATACCTTAAATCGCTTTTGCAGGTCATGATATCGATCATAACTCACGGATAAGGGTACAATTCGATCCATACTTATATAACAATAGCATGATTTAAGCTATTTTTGGGATCTTGGGCACTTTTTCATTTTTTTTTTTTTGCCTTTTTTGCCATCTTTGTTTTTAAGGGGTAGAGAACATCTTCGCATAAAATTTTAAATTTTTGGAGTAGGGCCCATATTGGTGTTGACTACATTCATCAATTGATTTGGCTAAAAAATTGTATATATGCTACCTTGGGTAGGGAACCATCATACAGATAATTGCCCCATAGGAATTTAATTAAGTAAAGTCCCCACATTGCAGTATCCCCAAGTCCACTTTCACATCTAATGTGTGGTCATAAAAGAAATTTTGTATTATATTGTAAGTTGTAACCCCAAGAGGATATTGGTTGGGAACGTAGATTTTGGATGCACATCTATATGATATAAATGTGAAAACATGAACAAATACAAATATAAGAAAGTATCGCCATTGAATTAAATATGATGAAAAATATGGACTTTAGGGGTCTCCAACTTACAATTTAAATGGCAAATAAATTAATTCCATCTTACGGTAATGGGTGTAAAATAGCTATATTTTTGATTTGACATCTATTTGTCATATTGGATTATAAGGGCTCTACCTTCAATACCTTCAATGTAGGTCGATGTTTCGGAGTAGTGCCCATATAAAGTACCCCCTGATTTACCATATTTCAAAGGATTTGGCTAAAAATGTATATTTGGGTGGAAATCTTACACAAAAATTTCAACATATCAACAAATTTAGAATTTTCTCCATGTAATAGTACCCCTCAAGTCCACCTTTTGGGGACAAACAGACCGACATGGTTAGGGGGACTTTTGAGGACTCTATTGCACAATCTGAGGTGCTAATGGAGTTAAAAAGTAATTAACTTTGGCTATTCTTGTATCATTCAGTCCTCAATTATGAGGTATACAAAATACAGTAAATTGACTGGAAAATATATTTAGATATTGATGCTCACGGCATAAATATATATATACTTTGCTTGTTCCCGGAAATTTAATGGATTTAATTCCTGAATGTTTATTATAGTTTGTTATATAGGCCACACGGCTTCTCTGCTAAAAATTTATAATTATTTGTGAGTGGTACTAAATAGACGTGGTTCGAAGTAAGGGGTTTTCGCTTAAAAAATATGTACTGTTGAATTCAAGATGAAAATGCCCATGATGTATCAAATCAAAATGATCGGAACAAATCACTTCATCCCATTTTTGTACAAAGTAAAGAAATGTTTAAGATTTTACAATTGCAAATCGATATTTACCTCCTCTACTTCCTTTAGCCACCGATCTATTCCATCGAAGCTCCA
>NW_026712338.1:4153053-4291665 GCF_030504385.1 Musca domestica | reverse complement strand
CTAATCGTATTGTTACGAATGTACTGGATCAGAAAACAAGCGCAAAGCCTACATCGCTTTATGTGGAGCACATACTTTTTGTTTTGGTAGCCATTTTAATATTTGTTATGTCTAAAATTAAGTGGTCAAACAATTTAGAATACAGTGAAGTGTTTTCCCCCATCTTTGTACTGCTCAACTCGTTGCTGTTCGGGCATGCCAGCTACCTAACTCCGTTTAATATTTTCATGTCTTATAAACATTTAATTATATTAAAAATATTTTATTCAGAAGGAATGTATCATATGGTCAAATAAAAATATCATATATTATATATGGACAAGTCTAATTTTATTTCACATGAAATGGTAATTACGTCCAATTTTTTCAATTTCCTCAGTATTATCGGCATTTAGTCCTTATCGTCTTTAAAGTGATTTTCAATAGCACGACCTATCTCCATCGATTTATCGCTGTCAACAAGATTTATGGCTATTCCATTTTTTCCTGTAAAAAAGAATTAAGGATCAATATCGTCATATAACAGTATACTTATTTTGACAAACCCAAATCTTCCAGTTCTGCCAAGGCGATGTGTATGTTTCACAATTGCTCTACCCTTGCATCCATTGGTAAGTCGAAGTTGACCACATTGTAACTTGTTCCACGTCAATGCCTGTTTTTTAATTATAAAAATACATGTGAATGGATTTATTATAAGAGTAAAAGCATAACTTAAGTCCAATTTTAAGTGTAGATGGAGTTGTTAATTTCATTTTTCGACGTTGCAATAAAAGACCATATAAAGCAATTCCACGGCCGCGGGTTTACGATACCGAAATGACCTGAAAGAACAACATCCCAGTTTCGGCCAGCGGCTGCAACCCAGTATGTACATGTTTGTGTTGTTTATTTTCTGCATATCCGGAATGCTTGCTCCGGATTTTTTTGTCCGTGGCGGGATTGAGGAAAACCCGGACCTTGGTTCTGCTCGGTTTGTCAGAACGTCATCCACTGCAGATATTTTTCGGGCGATGTAATGGATGTAGAGAAATAGGTGCACTTCAAGAACTGTTCCGGACTAAGGCGTTGTGAGACTACAGCGAAAGGGATATGTTGCGACGTGCTGCAGTAACGTAGTCCCCAGTGAGTCCACTTCTTCTTCATCCTCATCAGAGGCGTCGTCGGAGTATGGAACTCCGCCACAGTCTCCAGAACAGCAACCAACACCGCAGCATCTAACGTACATGTTGTTCCAACACCGGATTGTGCATCGTTTTGGCAATTTAATTGCAACGGACTCCGAGGTAAATAGATGAGATAGTAGAATTTATGATTCGGAGGAACATTAATATCGCAGCTGTGCATGGTTAAAACGTACTAAGGAAGGATCGCAGCAGAAATGGAGTTGGGGGGACTAGCTTTCCTGTTACACCATCTGTTCAGTACAGACCTATCTCGCTTGAGCTAGTCTTTACTGACCATACACGGAATGTATGGGGGTAGCGGTCAAGTGTGCTTAATGTGTATATCCCGCCGATTAATAGCTGTGAACCGCGTTATTTGCCAGATATTAGCCCATTGTTGGTAGGCAATAACCGTCTGGTACTAGAGGATTTTAATGCCCACCACGAGTTGTGGCATTCCGTCCTCGGTAATGACCAGAGGGGATCAGCGCTGACAGAGCAGATTGACTGCTCCATATTCTGAGAGGAGAGTGTCACAGTTCGCCATACTTAACCATAGTGTCACCCGGTCTGATAAATTACGTGACTTGGCGACCCGTCAAAAAGTGGCTAGACCATCTGAAGTGTTGCAACATTGGAACCGATTTGAGCGACAGATGAAGCGAAGAGTATTACGTCGTATCATATCTCTTCCCGCTGAGGAAGAACCACCACAGTTTACGATGGCTGAAGTGGCAAATGTCATCCGGAACGCTAAGTTATCCAAAGCGTTGTGCCCGGACGGAATCTGAATGGTAATGCTGAAACAGCTGGATACGCCGGGAGTCGAGTACCTAACGAAAGTTCTCAACCTGTCGCTAGCCACCCACATAGTGCCCCAAGCCTGGAAAATGGGTCGACTGGTTCCGCTACAGAAGCCAGGAAGGGATGCCAGTCAAGGCGAATCGTACACGCCGATTTCGCTTTTGTAGTAGGTAAGACTCTTGATGCTTTACTCCTCCCTAGCATTAAAGGAAGCTATCCAGTTGCCAACCATCAGCACGAATTCCGTCTACAACAGCATTACACGCCATTTCCACACATATTAGTAGAGGATTGAACCAGAACAAGCCGTGTGGCAGAATTGTGTTGGTAGCCCTTGACCAATCAAAGACATTTGATACGAACAATTATGCCATACTGTTTGAGGACGTGCAGATAACCACCCTCCAACCAAGGTTGAAACGTTGGATAATCAACTATATGTGTGGACGCCAGTCATACGTGGAATTCCGGAACAAGAAGTCCCAAGCCAGTAGAGTGAAACAGAAACTGTTTAACCTCTACCTTTTCGGAATTTCTCGCCCTACAGATGGCATAGAGATTGTAATATATGCGGATGATTGTACTATCATGGCGTCCGGCCCAGCGGTCGATGACATAAGTGAAACGCTAAACCGCTATCTCGCGGAGCTTGGCGCATACTTCCCGAGAGGAATATGAAAATATCCGCAACGAAATTAATGCTACACTCTTTGCCACATGGTCTGCGGAGATGAGAACACAGCTGAATGTGCAGGTAGAGGGGAATTTAATACCGACCACGAACTACCCCAAGATTCTAGGGGTCACATTCGACAACAAGTCGTCCGCGCAAGCCACACCTATCTGCAACAAGGTGAAAAATAGAAACAAGGTCCTCAAGGCGCTAGCCCGCAGTACTTGGGATGCGTACAAGCCTATCAGGCAGGTCTTAATGAATGCCGTCCTCGGAGTCCACTCCCATATATTGCAGCTGAAGAACGCCAACCGCCTAGACAAACTGGGGTAGTTTTGGTGCAATTACTTTCAGGATGGTGTAGTCGTCTCAATTCGTATTGGCCACGAGTTGATGAAGAGTTGCGTGACGCCTGCCCGGCGTGTGATACAGACCCTTGCAATACATTGCAGCTCTTTAATTGCACAGCCAAACGTACCCTCCAGAAGATCGCTGGCTACAGCCATTAAAGCAGCCGAATTTCTAAACCTGGAGTTGGGACCAGATTAGCAGAACGCAAAAACTTACATGTAAAAACAACAATCAGATAAAGCAAAAACTCTCCAAAGCATATAAAAGACTTTAAAAAGGAAAATAAATTTACATAAGGGCAGATGTTGTCTATTCCACAACACAGTCGCCCAAACTGCCAACGATTTCTTTGGGTTTATAAGTCGTCCAGAGGTATAAAAAATTCCTTCTTGTCCAACATAGTAATTTCGAAAGAAAAGCTCAGATAATGATCAACAGACTATAACACATTGTCTTTGTAAAAACCATACACAAATGAAACGATAAAATTAAGAATCTTTGCATTTCGCCTAATTTGGATGGACAAGGAACACAACTTGGAAACAGTAGTTAACATGAAACATTAGCTGGAAACTCGAAATGGTAAGTATATACTCGCAACTGAATTTGTATATTGAAGTTGCTGTATAAGTCGAGTAACCAATTTCACAAAGTTGATGTAAACTAACTTCTTGCTCGCCAATTGTCTGAAAATAATGGATTTAGAAGAAACAACTCACGTAGTAAACTAATTAACTTTCGTCATATCAAGCAATGAGTAACGTAGACATAGAATATGCGAATCGTACTATAAACATTAACCAATACTTCATGTGCGCAACAGTGGCACATTGTGTTGAAATACAAATCATAAGGTTGCAAGTTCAGTACCAGCAGCGGACTTAACAAGAAATATAATTCTAAAATAAAACAAATACTTTTTTATAGTTATTTCGGGTGGTAATCATGTTCAAGAATTTATTTTTCTTTTTTTGTCAATTTTTTATAATGTACGATTTTTTTCAATTTGACTTATATTGAATTCAATAGTTTTTTTTGTGCGAACAAAATAATGTATTATTTTTAAAGATGTTTATGTTAGTTACTACGCTTATAACTCAAGAGCCGCTGACCTGTTTTTGACAATTCACACCATTTCTTTCTTTCTTTATTGGTCAATACGCCAAAAAATGAAAGTTAATTTTTTTTTTTGGTGATATATTTTTTTAATTTTTCATAATTTTAAATACCCCATAAAATTATTTCAATTTGAAATGTTTTATTGAAGTTAACATTTTTTGTTTCAATTTCGAATGTAAGCTAAAGAAAATGAGATCAGAGCACAATACGATGTAAAATTGTAATATTTCCAAACAAACAAAACTGGCCGACACAGCTGTATAGAGGTCATATCAAACGTGGACCTACTCCTTTCATTAGGCAGTAATACGCCCAATGAGAACTCGAAATTAAATTGGGATATAAAGAGGAATTCAATAAACGGACTATACAAAATTGTAGATCGAATTAAAATTTTAGTAAGAAAAGAATTCATACCCTCCTTCAAAATATTTAAATGGAAGGTACCATTATACGGGGTCTTTGCGCAATAGCGAGTAATGACATTGTTCAACACCCAATATGGGGGTTGGGAAATTCTAAGTGAATAGTACTTGGATAGCAGATCAAAATCGCAAAAGGGTTTTAGGTTCCCAGGCCAAACGTTTTAGGGGCAATTATGTAGCTTTAACCACACACGAAGGGCCTCAAATATTTTTCTCTAAACTCCGCAAAATTTGCCATTTAGTTTCAAATTTGATTTAGTACCATTTAGTACAAAACAAGTACGATTTTCAAAGTTCCTACATAACCCAATCCTACAATGCAATAGTAATCCCAATTCCAAATTTCAGGATACCAGCTCTATCGGTTCACCCAAATCCAAATTGTAGCCAATAAACAATTTGGTACACATTAATACAAATTTCCATAACTATATACATCATACAATCCAATAGAAATCTCTTTTTTCCAAATTGCAGGGTTCCAACTCTACCGGTTCTCCCAAAATTTAAATTGCACCAAATTTTGTACCATTTTTTTTTTATTTATTTCATTTATTTCATACAATTCAATATAAATAAGCCAACATGGCCAAAATCTTATATTAATATGCAACAGTATAAACACAGCCTATAACTATATTAACATAAAAAAAACCTTAATACATAACAACAAATTTACAAGAATTATACAAATTATATTTATAAACAAATACTTTAAATAACAATAATCAGACCCTCAGACACAACTTCTCCACCAAGCTGAACAACAGTTAAGCAAGGCAGAGAGGAAAAATGCAAGAGGCATCCATACCTTAAGGTGCTAACCATCACTCGCTTCAAATCGAGCAAATGTAGCAACTACAAGCATAAGAACGAAATTCTTACAAAAGAGAAAAGAAAAATAAAATAATAACGTTACTCAACAGAAATTAAACAACCATAAAAATGGCCCCCCAGCCAATAACTAAAAAGAAATAACAAAAATAACCCGCAACCAGAAACTCAATGAACAGACAAATATTCAAAACACCTCTTCCTGTATGTATTAAAATAGTAGGTAAAATTACGTAGGGTCAGAGGCAACTGATTCCACAATCTCGCAACTCTCACAATAAACGCCTTTTCACCAACTAAAGACGAAACCTCGGAAGTAGCAATTGCGGATTCCGAGATGATCTACAAAACACAAACTTATTATATAAAGGAGAATTAACATTAATCATAATCCTGTACTGACACAAAAGTAGGCGATACTCAACATATCTGTCAAAAGACAGACCAAGAAACTTAATAACATACTGTGTTACATGATCACTACGGCGCAACCCAAACACATACCTAACAATAGAGTTAACAAGTTTGCGCACGCGCAAAATTTGGCAAGCATTGGTTCCAGAAATTACCTCCAAACAATAGTTGACATGAGACATTAATAAGGATCTGGCTACCATCATCCTAACACCAAGAGGCAAGTGAGCCTGAAGACTATAGAGCCTCCTAAGCTGAAAACGCACACGAGACAGCAATGAATCAACATGCGCAGAAAAATTAAGCTTGGTGTCAAGGACTACACCTAAACATCTCATCTCATCCAAAACATTAACCACAAAAGAGCCAACACAGATGCACGGCATAGGAACATTACGAGGACTATTAAACAGAAGAGCTTCGGTTTTATTCCAATTGACAGACAAACCATTAGAGGAGATCCATGCAGAAAGCAATCCCAACGTAGTGTTTGCCACATTCTGCAACTCAAAGAGATCTGCACTTCTAAAGAAGACATGAATGTCATCCGCATACATGAAGACCTCACACGCAGAATTAGGTACGGAACCCATAATATCATTAATGAACATTATAAAAAGCAGAGGGCCAAGTACAGACCCTTGCGGGACACCACACCGAACAGCACAAACATCAGACTCAACACCCCTGTGCACAACAAACTGAGATCTCCCACTCAAATACGACGATATCAATCTACATGATGAAGAAGAAAAACCAAATTTGTCTCTCAGCTTATAAAGCAGAAGCGCATGATCCACGGAATCAAAGGCCTTAGACAAGTCAAGGCCAACGAGCAAACCAACATCAGAACCATTGAACACATCACGAATGAGATCAGTGAGGGCTAAAAGATGAATAGTGGTGCTAGAACCACGCCGAAATCCAAACTGAGAACTACTCAAATATCTATGGTCATCCAGAAACTCCACAATAGCATCCTTAATTATATGCTCAACTATCTTCGACATAGCCGGCAGGATGCTTATAGGTCGAAGATTCGTCTGCTGATAAGAACTCCCCTTCTTCGGCACAGGCACTACACGAGCAACCTTCCACGCAAGCGGAAAGGTTGACGTCATAAAAATACAATTTACAAAATGCAGAAAGTGAGAACAAATGTAAGGGAATACACATTTGAAGAACTTGATAGGTATACCATCAACACCTACAGCATTTGACTTAACATTCCGCAAAGCACGCAACAAATCCTCCATGAACACACAGTCAAATCTAAAAGAATCAAAACCATTTGCCCCACTAACCACAAAATCCCGAGATGAAGTTAAATTACCAACACTACAAAAGTAATTATTAGCAGCATTGACATCAATAAATGGGACATCACAACCATCATCAAGACAACCAAACGACTTTAACGACTTCCATATCTGCACACTACTCATACGACCAAACATTTCCTCATAAAATTTCCTTCTTTCATTACGCATGACAGCCTTACAGCGGTTTCTGTACATACAAAATATTTGCCTGTTGCGAACCGTAGGACACCTACGCCACTCCAGATAAGCCTGATCCCTAACGTAACAAGCCGATTTCACCACATCCAACTCCAACCAAGCATCATTTTTTGGGCAAAAAGAACTGGTAGCAGTGGGTACGAAGGACAACAAATTTTGAAACAAGAAATCAAACAACGCCAACTGTTGGTCAACATCACTCGTAAGATACAGAGGACTAAAATCAAAATTGCAGACATAATCTTCCACACCCCGCCAGTCGGTCCTACGAAAATCCAGGAATTCAATAACTTTTTCTTCGGCAATAACCGGGAGTTCAACACCTCCAAAAATCAACGCATGGTGAGAAATACCAGGACACTGCCCCTGCAAGGAAAAATTCAAAGCCAAGGTCTCAGAGACCAGGCAAAAATCAATCAATGAGGTGGTGCCACGAGCAACATCCAGGTGCGTCGGACAGGAATTGTGCACAACATAAAGCCCAAGAGATCTACAAATACACATAAGTTCGAATTTCTCTCAAAATTTAAATTGTACAAAATTTAGTACTATTAGTACTCATAGGTACGAATTTCGAAAAATGGTATATCAGTATGAACAGAAAGATTTTAAGTGTTTTGAAAACTCCCACCTCTGTTATGAACACATGTTAAATTTTGTTTCGATCTGGCAACACCTTCATATAGAAACAGGTTGTTAACACATACGTATCTACATACATATTTATATTAAGTTGTAGTTTAGTTGTGACGTATTTACAGCTTTATTCTAGTTTGTTAATTCAGCATTTTCATGTAAGCCATTTATTAACGTTTATTTAGGTTCAATATTTAACAATTTCATTTATTCACTTTGTATTAATAATATTTGACCTAGTTTTACTTTATGCAAGTAATCAATTATGCTAAGAAATTATTTGTATAAAAGAATGAAAATAATAAAGAGTTAATCAGTTGTCTTTTATGAAGCGACCATAACCAATTTGGATTCATTTAATAATCATCGTCTTTCCTTCAAGTTTATGTGCTTGTAAGGAGAATTTTAAGGACTGTAAGTGTCCGTTCAAATTTATGTGTTTGAACTGAATCCCACTAGGTCCGATTTATATTAACACAGGTGTTCAAAAAAGACGCATCCGCAATTTTTTACAATGGAAATTAGAAATGCGTGCTGTCATTAAATATTTACATAAAAAAGGTTTATCGGAACAAGAAATTCATAATGACACTGTGAACGTGTTAGGTAAAAGTGCTCCTTTATATGCGACAGTAAAAAATGGGTTGTTGAATTTAAACGTGGTCGTACAAGCATTGGAGATGAACCACGTAGTGGACGTCCAAAAACAACAACAACAATAGAGATTATAGCCAAAGTGCAAGATATGGTATTAAATGATCGACGAATAAAAGTACGTTAAATTGCTAATATCATGGGCATCTTAAATGATCGAGTCCATATAATTTGCTCGAAGAACTACAGATGAAAAAGCTTTCTGCAATGTGGCACCCATATTTTGTTAATAGTCGATCAAAAACGAAAAAGAATGAACATTGCTCAAGTTTGTTTGGATCGTTTTAAGCGAAATAAAGATTTTAAGTTTCATAACTGTTGTTTACTGAAGCTGGAAGGAGTGCCCCAAAGAAGGCAAAAACAATTCAATCGGCAGGTAAGGTATGGCAACACCTTATTCTTCTGATTTAGCTCCCAATGAATTTTACTTGTTCCCAAATCTAACAATAACTCCTTGCTGGCAAGCGTTTTACCCCAAATGAAAATGAAATTACAGTTGTAAACCACTATTTTGAAGACCTTGAGGAAAACTATTTTTATCAAGGGATAGAATTGCTAGAAAAAAAAAATAAGAATATTTTTAAAAAACTAACTATTCTCTTTCATTGATAGGCTAAGAAGTTTCTGAACCGCCCTCGTACATACCTCAGACCTATAATGAAATAGTAATCTCATTTCCATATTTAGTACCATTTAGCACTTTTCGTGCACATAAAAACAAATTTCAGGATTTCAGCTCTATCCGTTCCTCCAAATTCAAATTGTTCCAAGTTTTGTACCGTTTTCGTTTACATAAGCAACCTCCTCTCACTACTCTTACATCACCACTCCTCCCACTTTTCTTTAGTACTTTTCGAACACTAATAGAGTAAATTTCCAAAAACCCTTTAGAACATCCATCATACACTCCATCAGTCACTCTCATTGTAAATTTAAATACAAAAGGTACCCTATTTAGTACTCGTCGTACCGATTTATATTTATATCAGATTTATATTTTTTATTTTGAACTTTTTGGAGGGACGAACCAGAAAAAGTTCGATGATGTTTTCCATCGTCGTAATCCAATCACAGGAATGGTCTAAATTGAATAATTCTTTTAAGGGTTATATGAAGGCCAGGTCCGCGTTGCCGACCCGTATTTTTGCACAATTTTGATTGTACGTTATGACTCCATAGTTATTTCTAAATAGAAATGAATAATTGTGGCAAAAATTATAATAGATGTTCACCTACCGTCGGTTTTTGACATCTTGAATAGCCTGATCTTATTTTTCAGCCATAGGATTTAATTTGAGTGTTAAAAACCTACATGATATATAACATCTATAATAGCCCTATGTGAAAACTCAGCTCAATTTTTGGTATTGTTAAGAACTTAGAAACATTTTCCATTCAAATTAGCTGTAATTTGGAATTTGTATTTCCAATTTTTAGAATACCGTGCTGCGTGGTATTTAGTTTTGTCCACCATAATTGAGGGCAGAATGATTTCAGAATAGTCAAAGATAATTGCTATTCTACACCCATTACGGTAAGAATGGATTTTATTTATTTTTGTCATTTAAATTGTGCGTTGGAGACCCCATAAAGTTCATATTTTTCATCATAGTATAATTCAATGACGATAAAAGAAATTAATATTCGTAATTTTTTTCATGTTTCTCCACAATTTCCGACTGAAAGCGTTTTAGATTTTGGAGTTTATGTCATATAGACGTACATCCCAAATCTACGTTCTTAACCAATATTCTCTTGGGGATTACAAATTCAATAGAATACAAAATTTTATTTTCTGACAACACATTGTTTGGGAAAGTGGACTTGGAAGTACACTAATGTAGGAACTATACTCAAATAAATGCCTATGAGGACAATTATCTGTAAGATGATTCTGTACCCCAGAGTAGCCTAAACACAATTTTTTAGCCAAATCAATTGATGAATGTGGTCAAGACCAAGATGGACCTCACTCCAAAAATTGAAAATCTCATGAGAAGAGTTTTTCCAAGACCCTGAAAATTGCTTAAATCATATGAGGGTTATACAAAACCGTGATAATTTTTTGCGAGGATGTTTTCTTTTCAAATTACCAACCTTTGCTGAAATGAGTATGCACAATATGGTTAAAATGTAAACTATACTCGAAATCGGGCTGTACCCTTAACCGAGAATCATATGTTATGACCTGCAAAAGCGATCTAAGATTTCTTGAAAGTTTAGGAAAAAATCTGGAAGGATATTAATCCTTTTTTTTACTAAATGTTCAATTCGCTCTACCATTTTGCACCCTTTATATTTGGCATTTCACTGATTGCAGTCCCAATGAATTGCATATTTTGAGTTCTCACTGAACGGATTATTGTCATATGAGAGAAGTAGGATGTACGTAGGTCACTCATTTCATTTTTAATATTATTCAATCAGAATTCAAAATAACAAAAAATGTTCACTTCCATATCGTATGTCATATTGAAAAAAAGATCACACCAAAAAAATTGTTTTTCATTAAAATTTTTATTGGCATATTCTACCGCTATTTTTATCCAGGATGCCATGCCATAATTGTATGAATTGTCAAAATCCGTCAAGCCGTTCCTTAGCTATAAGCGTAGTACCTAACATAACTTTCTTTTATATTGTGAAAATAATTCTTTATTTTGTTTACAAAAAATCTATTGAATTCAAAATGATAAGCCAAATTTAAAAATCATTTAGAAATTAATCGTACATTATACAAAATTAAAAAAAAACAATTGAAGAAAGAAAAAAATCTTCACCTTGTTCGATGATTTTTTACAGCAGAAGTTTAAAGGTACTATTATTTTAAAATTGGATTGAATTGAAATGGTTTTTTCGATTTATTCCCGATTTGAGAATTTTTGCAATGAGATCTCCTTTTTCTTGATATTTTTTTGCGATTTTGAAAAAGTAATTATTATCTTTTAAATTTGTGTGACCGCGTTTAATTATTTTATATATATAAAGGGTGATTTTTTTGAGGTTAGGATTTTCATGCATTAGTGGGATTTCAGACATGGTGTCAAAGAGAAAGATGCTCCGTATGCTTTGACATTTCATCATGTATAGACTTACTAACGAGCAACGCTTGCAAATCATTGAATTTTATTACCAAAATCAGTGTTCGGTTCGAAATGTGTTTCGCGCTTTACGTCCGATTTATGGTCTACATAATCGACCAAGTGAGCAAACAATTAATGCGATTGTGACCAAGTTTCGCACTCAGTTTAACATTAAACCAACCACACGAATGCGTACAGAAGAGAATATTGCGTCTGTTTCTGAGAGTGTTGCTGAAGACCGTGAAATGTCGATTCGTCGCCGTTCGCAGCAATTGGGTTTGTGTTATTCGACCACATGAAAGATTTTACGCAAAGATCTTGGTGTAAAACCGTATAAAATACAGCTTGTGCAAGAACTGAAGCCGAACAATCTGCCACAACGTCGAATTTTCAGTGAATGGGCCCTAGAAAAGTTGGCAGAAAATCCGCTTTTTTATCGACAAATTTTGTTCAGTGGTGAGGCTCATTTCTGGTTGAATGGCTACGTAAATAAGCAAAATTGCCGCATTTGGAGTGAAGAGCAACCAGAAGCCGTTCAAGAACTGCCCATGCATCCCGAAAAATGCACTGTTTGGTGTGGTTTGTACGCTGGTGGAATCATTGGACCGTATTTTTCAAAGATGCTGTTGGACGCAACGTTAGGGTGAATGGCGATCGCTATCGTTCGATGCTAATAAACTTTTTGTTGCCAAAAATGGAAGAACTGAACTTGGTTGACATGTGGTTTCAACAAGATGGCGCTACATGCCACACAGCTCGCGATTCTATGGCCATTTTGAGGGAAAACTTCGGAGAACAATTCATCTCAAGAAATGGACCGGTAAGTTGGCCACCAAGATCATGCGATTTGACGCCTTTAGACTATTTTTTGTGGGGCTACGTCAAGTCTAAAGTCTACAGAAATAAGCCAGCAACTATTCCAGCTTTGGAAGACAACATTTCCGAAGAAATTCGGGCTATTCCGGCCGAAATGCTCGAAAAAGTTGCCCAAAATTGGACTTTCCGAATGGACCTTCAAAAAGTAAATGTCATGGACCAATCTAACGTTTCAAATAAAGAACCGATGAGATTTTGCAAATTTTATGCGTTTTTTTTTTTTAAGTTATCAAGCTCTTAACAAATCCCTCTTTATTTAGATTCATTATACAGTGGCTCACACTGAAAGTGAACCACCTCAAACATTGAAAAGTTTTTGCTTATAAAACATAAAAAGAAGTGGATTTCATTGGGGTGTATTATTCAATTTTATTCATTAAACTCAAGAGATAATTTAAAAAGTGCTTGGTTATCAATATTCTTTTTTAAAATTAAAATATAAATAAAAACTAAAAAAAGTCGAATTTCATATGTCACATTCAAAGTGAACCACTTTACAAAAAACTTTGATAATACTATTTTAATATTTTGTAGGCCCACCATTGGCCAACATAACAGCTTTTAGACGCCTTGGCATTGATTCCAGGAGTTTGGTTGTATATGCAGATGGAATTGCTGCCCATTCAGCCTCCAAATGGTGTATGAGGTCGTTTTTGGAAGAAATATGATATTTTCGCACATTTGTGTCTAGTAATGCCCACAAATTTTCTATTATGTTAAGGTCTGGGGACTGTGGAGGAACTTCCAATACATGGGGACAATTATTTGAAAGCCATTCTATGGCAATACGAGATTTGTGTTTGGGATCATTGTCCTGATAAAACCAGGAGTCTTCTTCTATCCCTAATTTCTCAACACTTGGTCTAAGATTTTCCTTTAAAATATCAATATATCCAAATTTATTAAGGATTCCTGGTATGTGCTGCAAGTTTCCAGTGCCACTTCCAGCCATACAGCCCCAAACCATGACTGAACCACCGCCGTGTTTTATGTTGGGCAAAATATTTTTTAACTGTAATTCAGTATTTTTCTGTCGCCACACTCTACGATTACCATCTGGTCCAAATAAGTTAAATTTAGATTCATCCGTAAATAAAACCTTAATAAAGAGGATTTAGTAATTTTTTATGCTTATATAACTTTAGTTACCCTTTGCCAGAAGCTCATGTCCATTGCAAAATATTCACGAACGAATGCTAATCTCTTTTTTTCGGTTCTTTAGGCTAATAAATTGCTTCTTGCGAGCAATTCGCCCATTAAATCCGTGTTTTCTAAGAACTCGTCTTACTGTTTCAGGATTCGCATCAATTCCCAAATGATTGTTGACTATTTGGGTGAGCTTTGGAGCGCTAAGATGAGGATCTTTCTTTATCTCTCGAAGAATGTAAGCCTCGTCGCAATCAGTAAAAATCTTTCGTGGATTTTTCGATTCTTCCATAGTCCTTAAATCTCTGTATAATGTGGTGTACAGTTCCACGGCTTATTTTAGTGCTTTCTGCTATATTTCTTTGCGATTTCCCCTCCTGGTGCAATTTAATAAAAAGCCTTCTCAAATCTAGGCTAGTTTGTCCGCCAATCTTCACAAAATGCCTGTTAATGTAATACTGATGCATAGCCGATCGCATGTTTTCGGTTTAAAACATTTCTGATAGAATTTAACTTTAATTTAGCGCAAAAAACAATTTCAGTGGTTCACTTTGACTGTGACGTTATTCTATTACATTGATTGATTGATATTCCAACATAGATAAACCTGAAATAGTTTATACATATATATATATATATATATATATATATATATATATATATATATATATATATATATATATATATATATATATATATATATATATATATATATATACCACCTCTTCCTATATATATATATATATATGTGTATTAAATGGTACAAAATTTGGTGCAATTTCAAAATGCAAAATTCTTTGGGAGTACAATCAATAAAAAGTCAAATTTAAAGGGTGCAAAATAGTAGAGCGAATGGGACTTTTAGTAAGAAAAGGATTTCTATCCTTCCAGAAATTCTTCCCAAACATTGAAGATACCTTTAATCGCTTTTGCAGGTCATGATATCGATCATAACTCACGGATAAGGGTACAACCCGATTTCATATTTATATAACCATCGTATGATTTAAACTATTTTTGGTGTCTTGGTCACTTTTTTCATATTTTGGCACTTATTTGGCATCTTTGTTTCTAAGGGGGTAGAGAACCTCTTCGTATAAAATTTGAAATTTTCGGAGTAGGGCCCATATTGGTCTTGACCACATTCATCAATTGATTAGGCTAAAAAATGTATTTATGCTACCCTGGGGTAAGGAGCCATCATACAGATAATTGCCACATACGTAAGTAAAGTCCACACATTGGAGTATCCCCAAGTCCACTTTCACATCTAATGTGTGGTCAGAAAAGAAAATTTTGTATTCTATTGGTTGGGAACGTAAATTTGGGATGTACATCTATATGAAATAAATTGTGAAAACATGAACAAATTACAAATATAAGAAAGTAGCACGGGACCGAATTTTTGTTGAATCGTCATTGAATTATACTATGATGAAAATATAGACTTTATGGTGTATCCAATTTACAATTTAAATGACAATTAAATTTAGTTCCCATCTTACGGTAATGGGTGTATAATAGTAATTATATTTGACAATTCTGAAATCAGTCTGCCCTCAATTATGAGTTGAATAAAACTATTTTTACTTATTTAAATCACGTGAATTTTTTTTTTTTTTTTCAGTTTGACATGCTATGTTTTTCTGCTATATTTTTGTTTTTGTTTGGCCTCTATTTGTCATCTTTGATTATAAGGGATAGAACAAGTTTTCAATGTAGGTCGATGTTTCGGAGTAGGGCCCATATAAAGGTACCTCCTGATTTTAGCATATTTCAAATCTTACACAAAAATTTCAACATATCTACAAATTTTAGACTTATTTGACTAAAAATTAAAAATTAATCGACCAGTACGTGAACACTTATATCAGTCATATCTGTGAATAATTATGCTTTGACATATATGCATAATAGACAAAAACTACGGGCCGGCAACGCGGACCGTGCCAGCTAGTATTTCATATATTTCACAATGATCTCAATACCAAAATGCACAATTCTAGCTCTTTTCCTATTCTATGTACAATATTCAGTACCATTTATTACTGAAGTACGCATTTGCAATTCATCCTCCTTATCTAGAAGCTAAACACTCGTAGTGATCCTAGTACCAAAATTTATTTTCCATATTTATTGTTGCTACACTTCCTGCTGAAAAGCATGCATTTTCAAAAACCCCATTGTCTAACCCATACTTACCCTCACAGCAAAAAAAAAAATACTTACACATATACTTACACTATGGAGTTCCAAATTCCAAATTCATATCCTTATATCAACCCTACTTCCAAAACATGATTCTCTTACAAAACTTCAGGATTTTACCTTGGACTTCTCACTTAATTTCAAATTATAACAAATTAAGAGCTATGTAAACCTTTAGTACACCCAAACCCAAATTGCACCCAACTTAGTACCAATTAGTTCAACTCTCACGCTTAGTACACATTCCAACTTAATTTTTACAACTTGTATCAAGATTTTAGCTCTATCTGTTCTCATAACACCAAGTGATTCGAAACTTAGAGCTTTTAGCTCACATGGTTCGAATTTCAGCGACCCTTATTTAAAAGTTCCGAATCTTAACTTTATCTTTTAAAACTATACTTGATTCAATGTTTTATACCTTTTAATACAATTAGTACCCTTACCCCACCCCTACACACCAACATTGGTCTACATGCAAAATTTCAAGATTCCACCTTCAGCCGTTTTGCCTGATTATACCAATATCAAATTTAGTACCGCTCATTCGTTCTTTTTCAAAACCACTTCATATCTCCACCCTACATACCAATATCTATAATTCAAATGTTAGTACCTTTCGTACATCTACGGTACGTTTTTCCATGTCACAACACTACACACCAATTCTGACCCCAACAACGAAATTCAGAAATCTATCTCTCTATCTAATTGTGTACCATTTATAACATTTTGTACTCCTGTAGAACTTATTTCCAAGAATAATTTAAAATTTAGGGTCTCCAACTCTGTAGGTTCATCCAAATTCAATTTGTACCAATTTTAGTACCATTTAGTACAAAACAAGTACGATTTTCAAAGTTCCTACATAACCCAATCCTACAATGCAATAGTAATCCTAATTCCAAATTTCAGGACACCAGCTCTATCGGTTCACCCAAATCCAAATTGTAGCCAATAAACAATTTGGTACACAATAATACAAATTTCCATAACTATATACATCATACAATCCAATAGAAATCTCTTTTTTCCAAATTGCAGGATTCCAATTCTACCGGTTCTCCCAAAATTGAAATTGCACCAAATTTTGTACCATTTAATACACATAAGTTCGAATTTCCAAAACTTCCCACATATCTATCGGTTCTCTCAAAATTTAAATTGTACAAAATGTAGTACTATTAGTACTCATAGGTACGAATTTCGAAAAACGGTATATCAGTATGAACAGAAAGATTTTAAGTGTTTTGAAAACTTCTATATATATATATATATATAGATATATATATATATATATATATATATATATATATATATATATATATATATATATATATATATATATATATATATATATATATAATAATGTAGTACTATTAGTACTAGTAATAATGTAGTACTATTAGTACTCATAGGTACGAATTTCGAAAAACGGTATATCAGTATGAACAGAAAGATTTTAAGTGTTTTGAAAACTTCCACCTCTGTTATATATATATAAATATATATATATATATATATATATATATATATATATATATATATATTTATATATATATAACAGAGGTGGAAGTTTTCAAAACACTTAAAATCTTTCTGTTCATACTGATATACCGTTTTTCGAAATTTATATATATAACAGAGGTGGAAGTTTTCAAAACACTTAAAATCTTTCTGTTCATACTGATATACCGTTTTTCGAAATTCGTACCTATGAGTACTAATAGTACTACATTATTACTAGTACTAATAGTACTACATTATTATATATATATATATATATATATATATATATATATATATATATATATATATATATATATATATATATATATATATATATATATATATATATTGGGAGAACCGATAGATATGTGGGAAGTTTTGGAAATTCGAACTTATGTGTCTTAAATGGTACAAAATTTGGTGCAATTTCAATTTTGGGAGAACCGGTAGAATTGGAATCCTGCAATTTGGAAAAAAGAGATTTCTATTGGATTGTATGATGTATATAGTTATGGAAATTTGTATTATTATGTACCAAATTGTTTATTGGCTACAATTTGGATTTGGGTGAACCGATAGAGCTGGTATCCTGAAATTTGGAATTAGGACTATTGCATTGTAGGATTGGGTTATGTAGGAACTTTGAAAATCGTACTTGTTTTGTACTAAATGGTACTAACATTGGTACAAATTGAATTTGGATGAACCTACAGAGTTGGAGACCCTAAATTTTAAATTATTCTTGGAAATAAGTTCTACAGGAGTACAAAATGTTATAAATGGTACACAATTAGATAGAGAGATAGATTTCTGAATTTCGTTGTTGGGGTCAGAATTGGTGTGTAGTGTTGTGACATGGAAAAACGTACCATAGATGTACGAAAGGTACTAACATTTGAATTATAGATATTGGTATGTAGGGTGGAGATATGAAATGGTTTTGAAAAAGAACGAATGAGCGGTACTAAATTTGATATTGGTATAATCAGGCAAAACGGCTGAAGGTGGAATCTTGAAATTTTGCATGTAGACCAATGTTGGTGTGTAGGGGTGGGGTAAGGGTACTAATTGTATTAAAAGGTATAAAACATTGAATCAAGTATAGTTTTAAAAGATAAAGTTAAGATTCTGAACTTTTAAATAAGGGTCGCTGAAATTCGAACCATGTGAGCTAAAAGCTCTAAGTTTCGAATCACTTGGTGTTATGAGAACAGATAGAGCTAAAATCTTGATACAAGTTGTAAAAATTAAGTTGGAATGTGTACTAAGCGTGAGAGTTGAACTAATTGGTACTAAGTTGGGTGCAATTTGGGTTTGGGTGTACTAAAGGTTTACATAGCTCTTAATTTGTTATAATTTGAAATTAAGTGAGAAGTCCAAGGTAAAATCCTGAAGTTTTGTAAGAGAATCATGTTTTGGAAGTAGGGTTGATATAAGGATATGAATTTGGAATTTGGAACTCCATAGTGTAAGTATATGTGTAAGTATTTTTTTTTTTTTTGCTGTGAGGGTAAGTATGGTTTAGACAATGGGGTTTTTGAAAATGCATGCTTTTCAGCAGGAAGTGTAGCAACAATAAATATGGAAAATAAATTTTGGTACTAGGATCACTACGAGTGTTTAGCTTCTAGATAAGGAGGATGAATTGCAAATGCGTACTTCAGTAATAAATGGTACTGAATATTGTACATAGAATAGGAAAAGAGCTAGAATTGTGCATTTTGGTATTGAGATCATTGTGAAATATATGAAATACTAGCTGGCCCGGTCCGCGTTGCCGGCCCGTAGTTTTTGTCTATTATGCATATATGTCAAAGCATAATTATTCACAGATATGACTGATATAAGTGTTCACGTACTGGTCGATTAATTTTTAATTTTTAGTCAAATAAGTCTAAAATTTGTAGATATGTTGAAATTTTTGTGTAAGATTTGAAATATGGTAAAATCAGGAGGTACCTTTATATGGGCCCTACTCCGAAACATCGACCTACATTGAAAACTTGTTCTACCCCTTATAATCAAAGATGACAAATAGAGGCCAAACAAAAACAAAAATATAGCAGAAAAACATAGCATGTCAAACTGAAAAAAAAAAAATTCACGTGATTTAAATAAGTAAAAATAGTTTTATTCAACTCATAATTGAGGGCAGACTGATTTCAGAATTGTCAAATATAATTACTATTATACACCCATTACCGTAAGATGGGAACTAAATTTAATTGTCATTTAAATTGTAAATTGGATACACCATAAAGTCTATATTTTCATCATAGTATAATTCAATGACGATTCAACAAAAATTCGGTCCCGTGCTACTTTCTTATATTTGTAATTTGTTCATGTTTTCACAATTTATTTCATATAGATGTACATCCCAAATTTACGTTCCCAACCAATAGAATACAAAATTTTCTTTTCTGACCACACATTAGATGTGAAAGTGGACTTGGGGATACTCCAATGTGTGGACTTTACTTACGTATGTGGCAATTATCTGTATGATGGCTCCTTACCCCAGGGTAGCATAAATACATTTTTTAGCCTAATCAATTGATGAATGTGGTCAAGACCAATATGGGCCCTACTCCGAAAATTTCAAATTTTATACGAAGAGGTTCTCTACCCTCTTAGAAACAAAGATGCCAAATAAGTGCCAAAATATGAAAAAAGTGACCAAGACACCAAAAATAGTTTAAATCATACGATGGTTATATAAATATGAAATCGGGTTGTACCCTTATCCGTGAGTTATGATCGATATCATGACCTGCAAAAGCGATTAAAGGTATCTTCAATGTTTGGGAAGAATTTCTGGAAGGATAGAAATCCTTTTCTTACTAAAAGTCCCATTCGCTCTACTATTTTGCACCCTTTAAATTTGACTTTTTATTGATTGTACTCCCAAAGAATTTTGCATTTTGAGCTCTCATTGGACGGATTATTGTCACATGAAAGAAGTAGGTCAACGCTTTGAAATGAGCCCCATTAGTCTTTTTCGGTCATTTTTGTTTGTTTAAATGTGTGCGCATCTTCCAGCTGAAGCACGATGTAGGCCCTGGAGTTTAAAGGTAGATGTCAGTTAATATCGTATTTCGCACTTATTTCATTTTTTTTGTTCACAAAAAATCCACTGAATTCAATATGATATTACAAATTGAGAAAAATTGACAAAAGAAGAATAACAAATTGAAAAAATCTTCAACTTGTTCGCTTTTTCTTACAACAAATGTTTAAAGATCCTTACAAAGCTTGTCAATAGAATGTACTATTATTTTAAAATTCGATTCCATTGAATTTTTTTTTTTCGATTTTTTCCCGATTTGAAAATTTTTGCAATGAGATCTCTTTTTTCGATTTTGAAAAAGTAATTATCTTTTAACTTTGGCGTGATCGCGTTAAATTATTTCGATATTATCTATTCCGTCTCGCCACCACATAATTCGGTACTACACTTCCATGTAACCCGCCATCAATTTCAGTTCTCAAGAAATCAAGTCAATTAAATAAATTGGTATTAATATTCGAATTCAAAAATAAAATATAAAAAGCACTACAAATGTACATTAGAAAAAAAGTAAGTCAAAATGAAAAAAAACATGCAAAATAAAACATTACTATTGTACATTTCAAAAGTCGAAATGAAAATGTTAATATATCACATTTTTACGTGATTTTTTTGTATATTATCCCTTTCGGATTGGAGACAATTCCGAATTTGTATGAATCATTAAAATCAGTTCAGCGGTTCTTAAGTTATAAACGTAGTAACTAACACAACTTTCTTTTATATATATAGATAATCATAGTTTACAAAGATACATATACTTTTGTACCCATTTTTATATATTTTAGAGACAGAAAATTACAAGTTTGTATATAGTTATGAATTTATTGATTGGATTTGTATTTAAGTCAGTCGTTCAAGTTATGGGAAGTTAAGGGAAATAGCGGTCTATAATACACCTATAATAAACATACGTTTAATATGATTTCCTTTTTCCGCATACTTGGAAGCGGGCATTTGCTAGTATACATATAAATGCATGTGCTCAAAATTGTTGGTGAAAAACGTCGAAGGAGTACGCCGAGTATTACGTACATTTTATATTCGTTTGGAGCACACAATTATTGTCTTGTGCCAAAATAAACACAATCAATGTTGCATGATGATTTATACTGGGCCACAATCCCTACAAATTGATTAACTAGTCAGAAGACAATTAAAGTAGTCTGACGCATGAAAAATTACCGGATACACCCCTCACTTCTATTAGAAAACAAGCAAGCAAAGATATAGTCGTGCGGGGCCGACCATGTGAAACACTACAACACTTTTGAAATTAAGTCATGGAGCACTGCCCAGATATTACCCTTAGCATTTTGACCAGAGACGTTTGCCCAATATTTACGAACTTCGTCGTGCTGTTAGTTGTTGTGGTCCATTTTACACCTAAATATAATTCAATGGTCATCCAAAATGCTAGACTTCTTCCTTGTCCTTAAATCTCTTCTCATGCTAAATTCCGTGTCGATTGGTTCCAATTGTGTGACAAGAAACATTTTTCTGTTTTTGGTTCTTTTGAACACAAAAAAATTGCGATCATCTCCAAAAGTATCTCCAAACTCATCTGATTTGCTTGACTACGATATTTGGTTATATTCCTCAACGAAATCAGCATAAAAACTCAGAAGTTCACTTTATGTGTATTTTGGATTTCGCTTGTAAGTTATTTACAGCGTTTCGATAGAATGGAAATGTTGGTATTTTTTTCACAAAAAAGTAGTGGTCCTTTCTATTCGCTGGTTTGGTTTCTTTATGTCACCTTTATAACGGCTGTAAAATCAGGAACATTTTTGGTTGTTGGTCCATTTCAACCCCTGAATACAGGGCGAGATAAAAAACTGCAACAAAGTCAAACGCCATCATTTTTATATATTTTTTTTTTCAATTCTATTGAATGTCGGAAATAGCATCAAATTTTAGAATAAGTTTAGATTTGTTCGAATTGGTCACCTTCGGCACGAATTATGGCCAATGCGGTATTTTGGCCCATTCCCGGCGAAGCACTTGCTTGAGGTGATCTACACTTTGGTATTTTTTAGTGGCCATTGTGCGCTGGAAATGAAGCGAGGAACCTCATTTTGTAACCATTCTTGTGCTGAGTGCGATGGTGCTGAGTCCTGTTGGAATGTCCAAGGTCTGCGCCAAAATTTTTGGGTGCCTAAGGCTTAAATACACCCTCCAGAATATTTTCGCTATAATATTTGGCATTTATTCTGATGCCACGGTTGATTAGTACGAGCGGAGAGCGACGATCGGCTGTCATGGCGGCCCACACCATCACAATGGCCGGAACTTAAGTTCTGGTGGCCAACCGAAGGTGAACATTTTCAGCTGACCTCTTTGGAAAGTAAACACGATAATTTTGTTTATTTACAAACTTCTGGACAACGAATGTTTTCTCATCGGAGAAAACCAAATTCGGCAGTTCATCACTTTCGGCCAAGCGAATCAACTCTTTAGCATTTTTGAATCTATTTTCTTTCTGTTGCGGTGTAAGTTCTTGCACTTTTTGGAATTGCAATGGCTTTACCCCGAGCTCATTTTTCAATATTTGAAGAATGGAATATTGCGATATGTTTAGCTCACGAGCCCTTTTTCGGCCACTGCGACGCGGGTTTCGATCAAGTCGCTAATTTACTTTTTGAACCATTTCTGCTGATGTTGCTGTTTTCTTCCGTCCACTTCCTTGACGTCGGACTACGCTACCAGTGTCACGGTAATGAGCGATGGTACGAGACACAAAAGATTTATTCACATTCAAATGCTGGAGTGCTGTAACGATAACCACTTGTGGTTTTCCAGCCAAATATAAAGAAATCACACTATCACGCTTGAATTCCATTACAAATAACTTTTTTCTGGAAAATTCTCACCAAAATGCTTTTGTACGCTTGTAAACAATATAATGAGCTGTCACTGGAATAATTTTAACAGTTTTCGGCCGAGTGCCTCAGAAATTATAGCAGTCTGAAGTTGGTTGCAGTTTTTTCATTTCACCCTGCATATTAGGGACATCTTTAAAAACAATAGGCCTAGCCATTCTGAGCCTAACCCTACCCTTATGAAAATTATCGTGAGGATCGGACGATAATTGCATTCTGTATATAATAACCCCAACCTGTGTCGTAAGGTGAAAAATATACAAAACGTACACTTCAATATTATAAGTCAAATTGAAAAAACAGCATTCGATAAAAAATATGAACAAAAATATCACAAAATACTACAAAATCTACACGGGTACTACAAGTAAATACATGCTTAGATGCAAGTACATCAGGTAATGGATGTAGGTAAAGTTATGCGTAGATACAAGTATATATATGTTTGGATGTAAGCATATATATACTTCAATGCAAACACATATATGATTGATCCCAGCATGTATATGCTTAGATGTTAGTTAAAATATGCTTGGAAGCAAGTAAATATATGCTTCGAAATAAGTATATATATGTTTGTATCGAAGTATATATCTATATATAAAAGAAAGTTGTGTTAGTTAATACGCTTATAACTTAAGAACCGCTGGGCTGATTTTAACGATTCATATAAATTCGGAATTATCTCCTGTCCGAAAAGGATAATATCCAAAAAATCGCGTAAAATTGTGATATATTAACATTTTCATTTTGACTTTTGGAATGTACAATAGTAATGTTTTATTTTGCATGATTTTTTTTTTTTTTTCATTTTGACTTACTTTTTTCTAATGTACATTTGTACTGTTTTTTATAATTTAATTTTTGAATTCGAATATTAATAACAATTTATTTAATTGACTTGATTTCTTTAGAACTGAAATTGATGTCGGGTTACATGGAAGTGTAGTACCGAATTATGTGGTGGCGAAGCGGAATAGATGATATAGAAATAATTTAACAAAATCGCTAAAAAATCACAAAAAAAGAGATCTCATTGCAAAAATTCTCAAATTGGGAAAATATCGAAAAAAAAAATTCAATGGAATCGAATGGAATTTTAAATAATAATGGAATTTTAAAATAATAGTACATTATATTGACAAGCTTTGTAAGGATCTTTAAACATTTGTTGTAAAAAACAGCGAAAAAGTTGAATATTTTTTCAATTTGTTATTCTTCTTTTGTCAATTTTTTTCAATTTGTATTATTATATTGAATTTAGTAGATTTTTTGGGAACAAAATAAAGAATAATTTTTCACTATATACAATTTTTCACCAAAAAAAACATCAAGATTATGGTATCTTGATGTTTTTTTGCAGGTCGTGATATCGATCATAACTCACGGATAAGGGTACAACCCGATTTCATATTTATATAACCATCGTATGATTTAAGCTATTTCTGGGGTCTTGGCCACTTCTTTCATTTTTTTTGGCCCTTATTTGGCATCTTTGTTTCTAAGGGGGTATATAACCTCTTCGCATAAAATTTTATATTTTCAGAGTAGGGTCTTGACCACATTCATCAATTGATTTGGCTAAAAAATTGTATATATGCTACCTTGAGGTAGGGAACCATCATACAGATAATTGCCCCATAGGAATTTATTTAAGTAAAGTCCCCACATTGGAGTATCCCCAAGTCCACTTTCACATCTAATGTGTGGTCAGAAAAGAAAATTTTGTATTGCATTGAATTTGTAACCCCCAAGAGAATATTGGTTGGGAACGTAGATTTGAGATGTACATCTATATGAAATGAATTGTGAAAACATGAACAAATTACAAATATAAGAAAGTAGCACGGGACCGAATATTTGTTGAATCGCCATTGAGTTATACTATCTGATGAAAAAAATATGGACTTTATGGAGTCTCCAACTTACAATTTAAATGGCAAATAAAATAAATTCCCATCTTTCGGTAATGGGTGTGAAATAGCTATGTTTTTGATTTGGCCTTTATTTGTCATATTGGATTATAAGGGGTAGAAGAAAGTTTTCAATGTAGGTCGATGTTTCGGAGTAGTGCCCATATAAAGGTCCCTCCTGATTTTACCATATTTCAAAGGATTTGGCTAAAAATGTATATTAGGGGTGGAAATCTTAAACAAAAATTTCAACATATCTACAAATTTTAGAATTTTCTCCATGTAATAGAACCCCCTCAAGTCCACCTTTTGGTGGATAAACAGACCGACATGGTTAGGGGGACTGATGACGACTCTAATGCATAATCTGAGGTGCTAATTGGTTTAAAAAAGTAATTAACTTTGGCTATTCTTAAACCATTCAGCCCTAAATTATGAGGTGTACAAAATACAGTAAAATCCAAATTACTGCTCATTTGACTGGAAATTTTTGCTACGATTTTTACCATACTAAAAATTAATTTGATCCCTTACATCGGGATACGATTGATATATACTTTTTAAAAGATTTGGATAGCACATCCACACATTTGAAGTCCAAGGTTAAAATATTGAAGCCCACGGCTTAAATATGGGAACAGGTATATTAAAATATTTTTAAAACACTTTTAATCGACCAGTACGTGAACACTTATATCAGTCATATCTGTGAGTAATAATGCTTTGACAAATATGCATAATAGACAAAAACTACGGGCCGGCAACGCGGACCGGGCCAGCTAGTATTTAATATATATGGAACAGTGTTGGCTTGTTTGTTCGGATACAATTATTGTTGTTTTTATTAAAACAACGTTTGTTTATTAGTAAAGAACGATGGTAATGTTTACCATGGGGTAAGGCAGGGAATACCTAGGTTTCGGAAAGAGCCACCAATCATCATCAGTTCCCCAGCTTTTTGTCTGGGATATTCTCCCCAGAAGTTATTTTAAAAATAACTTCTATGACAAAAAACTTTTTTTACCCAAGTGACGAGATCGTAAGCACAATAGAAGAGGAAGCAAATAATTAAATAAAACTAAAATTCTTTTAAAAAATCTAAATCTTACAACCGCACTCATAAACATTTTCATTATTCTCCACGCAACAGCATCAATAAATAACAAAACACATATGTTCTAACCATGACAGAAGAATACAGGCTTGACATATTTATGTCAAAAAATTAACTGTTTTTTCAAATATAAGTAGATTTTTATATGTTTTCTTATACTACGTCATTCGGAGGCTATTATAATTCGCGTTTTTCAACAATTTAAAAGTTTTTCATTCAACATTTTCAATTCCAAAATTGGTTTGACAGTTCATTGTCCCAGCAGCTGTTTCGACGCGTCTACCTACATTCTTCTACCATGGTTCTAACATAAAAAATATGTTTGAACCCAAACAATTAAAATTTGAATATATTACAAAATGTTGCAAACACATATATACTTCGACCCAAGCATAATATGTTTGCATCCAAATATATATTTGTTTGCAAGCAGCCCCAAATATATACATACTTGAATCCAAACATATCTCGAACGTGTATTTTTGTATATTAACATCATTATTGGCATCTTTTTTGCGATTTTGAGGAATTGACCAAATTTGTCAAAATCGGTCTAGCCATTCTTGAGATATAAGCTTTAAATAACTAACACAAATGTTATGATCTATTTCACCTACTAAATATTACCCAATGACCATCCAAATTGGAAGGCTTCTGCCCAGCCCTAAGCTCTAGCCCCATGCTAATTTCCGCTCCGTTTGTTCAGAAAATTTTTCCGTTTTTGGTCCATTTCAACACCTAAGTATTATGCGATCATCTCCAAAAGCAATCTATTCTAAAAAAACAAAAATGCGTCGAAATTTTTATACTACCTAACATAAAACCTAAATTAAGGGTTTGCAACAGCAAGGGTGATATGCCATTGAAATGCATTTTGGCCAAATGGTTTTCTATGCAAATATAGAGATATATGGATAATGTTAAATGAAGGACTCTAAAAAAAGCCGTCATATTCTAACTTTCGATATTTAAACACAAATACGATATGTTGTTAATTTTGCTTTGCCATATACTACTGTGAACTTACCTCGTGATAAAACATTAGTAGTTATTAATACTTTTTCCAAACCAATTCTAAATCGATCTAGAACAGCCAAACGTTGTTCAACAGTAAGTTCACCTGAAAGCACTGCAACAGAATGTCCATCTGACGACAATTTCCCAGCGAGCCATCCAGCTGTTTTTCGAGTCTATAGAGAATAAATTAAATTTTATTAATATCATCAATGGAACAAATATTTTGAATGACATTGAAGTGGATTTTTTGTTGAAAATCTTCTCATTTCTTTATATTTTAAAAATTTTATGTGATAGAATCCAAAAAGATTCTTGTAAAGAAAATTCTATGAACTTTTACACTTTACATGATATAAGATTGCGGTTGACTTTCAAAATATAATAATTTTTGACAAAATGATTTAAGCCACAATTTATAAAGAAATAGTTTCAAATTCTGTATTTAGAGTTCGTACTGGATTCTACCTCCTGTGGAAAATTGTTTCAAATTTGGTACTTGAAACTCACAATAGATGCAATAGATGATATCCTCATTTAAGATTGCGACGCCAATGTGATATTTTGAAGTTTTTAAAAAGATCTCCAACTAAGTTCCCAAGTGTGTCCCAATACTTTTATATTTATATATTTTCTTTACCCGATGCAAGTTCGGCCCTCAAAATTTAACGTGTTTTCACTTATTTACATTATAAAATCGATAACATATAAAAAAATGTTGTTATGACTACCCCAATGTCGATTAAACGAGTTCACCAATTCATCGACGTTTGGTTCTGTCTGAACGTTTTTTATATGCCATACGTGGACGCCCACCCAACGTAGAGTTTCTAGATTAAAGCAATTACTGTTCAATTACTTTGTAAAATAAGTAAAACCTTCACCTTACAGAATCTAAGTCAAATGCACCCGTATCGAGCCAATCTTTTAAAGCCTTTTCCACTCTTTGTCTGCCACGACAATTTTTCACAAAAGTGATGAAATAAATACTACATGTTTGGGAAACTGTAAACAACATATGAGCAGTATTTACACGCAAACAAACGTGGAGTCAAGTTTATTACAGCTTACAAACTAATTTTGTAACGACTGATGCTTAAAATTTTTAAATATTTGATCATAATATTATTTATTAAAGGACAAAAATACTGATTTCTACAATTGTCGGATTAAAATCCTAATATAATAAAAATTACTTGACGTATTAAGAAAATAATCAGATTCTTCTAGTTGGTATATTTCCCATCAATTATAATCATGGTTTTGGCTGTTTCATTTGATAATGTGTTGAAGATACGCAATTCGGGCATTTCGCAATTTACTTAGTTTGTATGAAAAGAAAAACAATTGAAATTTTGGGAGCCCGCCTATGTTCGTATAGACTATATAGCTTGATGATTGCTGAGTACTAATTAATAAATTTTTAATATGAATATTTAAATTTATATAAATATAAAGTTGTATACGACCTTTCGATTTTAAAGTTATATAAATATAACACACCTGTCCTTTTGGCATTCCCCTGAGTTCTGATATACAAACAATGAAAATACAGTTATTATAATTAGCTTTCGTCAAATTAGGTTCAGACGTTGCAGAGGTATTCAAGGTCAATATTAAACTTTTGAATTTTATGTATTTTGCATTAATATGTGAGTGTTTTTGTTGTTTGTCATCTTAATATTCATTAGGAAAATTTTTTTACAAACTAATCATCATTTTGTTTCAAAACTAAGATGTTAAAAAATTTTCATTTATGTAAAAAGTCTCCTTCTCGGTTACCACGCCATTTTTATAACTTCCCATCATACTATGAAAGACATATTAAGTGTAATCATTTTAGAACCCATAGATTATTTATTCCTACTCAGTCAAGAAATTCAAAATCAAATTACATGTACACAAATTTGATATCGAGATGGGGACAAGATATAGCTTTATCCCGAGATATTGCCCATTACCGTCGAAAAAAAATGGCAACTGAATTTGAAATACAGTTGATCCTCATTTGTGCGGCCTGTACAGTTAAATCGGTTAAGTGATATGCTAGTTAAAATGAAACCTTTTGCAATTTAAATCAAACTTTTTGCAAATCAAATCAACTTTTAGATTTATAGAAGGAAGCATAACAACACATTTTTATTTTATGAAACTTTTTGCAGTGGAAATCCAACCTTTTGCAGTGGAAATGAAACCCCATAATGTACATACAATCATGATCTAACTTGATTTAATGATGTCCACCTGTCTGTCTGTTGTTATCACTATATTGATATTAAATTTGATGTAGAGATTTGAAATTTGGCACAATATTGTATTGTGTCTAGGGTGTTTGATATTGAAAATGATACCAGGATGTTTCAAAAACCATTCAATAGCACACCTAATAAGACTGCTCTATCCAAATAATGGATCTGCTGTTAAAAATCAAACAAGTTGCGAATCGGGAATCCTTCAGGTAAGATTAATAGTATGTTATAACTATAAAACCTTATAGTAAAGGCTAGTTCCGCATTTCAGTCCTGCCCATACAATCTATAGTAATAAAGGCCAAAATTTGTTCCAATTTCGTTTTAGCGTTAAGTACTAAGACTATTTAATATGAAAATATTTTATATTAAATCAAGAAAGAACCTTTTTTTTATTACAATAATTGAAAGTTTAAGAAATAATGTAAAAATATAGATATTAATAATCAATAAAAATTCCTCTTTAACTATATATTAGTAATAAGTTTATTTATTTTTAAATATACTAAAAATAAAAATGTTTTGTTATGTTTCTTTCTATAAATCTAATAGTTTCATTTGATTTGCAAGTAGTTTATTTTCGGTTGCAAAAGGTTTCACTTCAAATAAAGAAAGGTTTCATTTCCGCTGCAAACGGTTTCATTTCCACTACAAAAGGTTTCATTTCCACTGCAAAAGGTTGGATTTCCACTGCAAAAAGTTTAATTTCAATTCCAAAAGGTTTACCTATATTTTCCGTGCACAACATGATTATTTTATTTAAAATTCTAGGAAACCCCATTTTTTTTTGAGTTTAAGTCTCGTTGCCCTTCGTCTATAGCTGATTTAAGTTTAGTACCACGTGGTTGTTTGATGTGAAATGCTACATTTCTCCATTGAAAGTCTGTTTGTTAAATAATTTCTCGGACAATTTCTCATATTCCTCGTAAAATTCATTCCATCAAGGAAAAAATAGAACTGATTAAACGCAACCGCAAAAGTGTTTGGACTAGTAGGTTATCAGTAAAGTATAATGTTGGTAAACGAGATGTAATTCCAGGTGAGTTGACTCAAATTGAAATATATATATATATATATATATATATATATATATATATATATATATATATATATATAAATCAATTGTTGTTTGTTGTTGTTTGTTTGTTTGTACAAACGTTCGTCATACCCCGAGTTAGGTTTTTAAAGAAAAAAATATTAACCACGACTCCAAAAAAAATCGCGTAAAATGTGAAATTTGAACATTTTCATTTTGACTTTTAAAATATACAATAGTAATGTTTTATATTGCATATTTTTTTCCATTTTGACTTACTATTTTCGAATGTACATTTGTAGTGTTTTTTTTTTTTTTTTTTTTTTTTTTTTTTTTTTTGAATTCTAATATGATGTGTAGGGTAGTATAAAGCCACAACGGATAAAACTGTTTTTTTTTTTCGTTCGGTCCCAACGCCACTCTTACCCGCCCCTGCCGACCGAGGGGGCCACCTCCCAATACGTAGGGAGCGCGTACACCCCATAGTCCGCACCATGGAGGGTTAGTATTGTAGGGAAACACCAGCTACAGTAAAACATCAGCCGGTTTTAGTAAAAGGATTAGTATTACAAATCACACACAACGAGCAAAAATACAAATCTGGCAGCTCAAATACTATAATTATAAATTAAGTATTGATATTTTTATTGCATGCAAAGGTTCAGATAGTGATAAATTATTATAGAGGTTGTTATATATTTCACATAAAGATCTAAGGGGGTTGCTTAGTTCGTAGTTAGATCTCGCCAAGGAAAGATTTAGCGGTATATAATTACGAGTTATTCTAGACGGAACATTAAACTTTATTTCACTAATTAAAAATTGTGAATCAATTTGACCACGCAAAAGTCGTATTAAAAATATTGCTCTAAGCATTAAACGCCTTCTTTCTAACGATGGAAGGTCTATAAGTTTTAATCGATTTTCATAGGGGGGGAGTGCTTCAGACGGATTCCAGGGCAGACCTTTGAGAGCGAATATAATGAATTGTTTTTGAACTGCTTCTATTGAATTAGAGTAACATTTATAAAATGGACTCCACAACACGCAACCATACTCTAATGTAGGTCTAACTAGACTAGTAAACAAGCGTTTAGTTACGTAAGGGTCTTCAAACTCTTTAGACCAGCGCTTAATGAAACCTAGAAGAGACTTTGCTTTATTAACGCTAGATTCAATGTGTAAGTTAAAACGAAGTTTATTGTCCAAAATAACACCAAGATCAATAAATGAGTCTACATTCTCCAATTTGTATGAACCTACGAAGTAATCAGATTGAATATGTCTAGATCTGAATAATGATAATTTTTTGCATTTTTTAAGATTTAGTGACATGCCATTCATACCACACCAATTTACAATGGAATGTAGATCATGTTGTAAATGTAATGAGCTATTGAGAGAATCGAGATTAATGAACAGCTTAACATCATCTGCAAACATTAGAATTTTGGAAAACCTTACAACTGACGGAAGATCATTGAGATAGAGAACGAATAGTAATGGTCCTAAATGGCTTCCCTGAGGAACACCAGAATGGACTAGAATATTTTTTGAGATGGCATTTGTGAAAGACACCTTTTGAGTACGGTATGATGAAATCCAGTCTAACAATAATGTAGGGAAACCCATTAAATCAAGTTTGTGGAGTAATAAACTATGTACGACAGTGTCAAAAGCTTTACTAAAATCGGTATAAATTACATCAGTTTGAAATTTATTAGCAAAACCATTATGAACATAGCATGTTAATTCCATAAGATTAGTTAAAGTTGACCTACCTCTGATGAAACCGTGTTGACACGGTGAAAAAATTGGAGCCACAAAGTGTGTTAGCCTACGCGAAACCAAAAATTCAAAAAGTTTAGGTATTGCGCTAAGCTTAGCAATGCCTCTATAATTTTCAATATTGCAACGACTACCAGTTTTATGGAGAGGAATTATAT
Organism: Musca domestica; assembly: GCF_030504385.1. NCBI lineage: Eukaryota > Metazoa > Arthropoda > Insecta > Diptera > Muscidae > Musca > Musca domestica. The sequence goes on along the minus strand of NW_026712338.1, from coordinate 4,259,023 downwards.
AACTAGATCTCCAAAAATAAGGAAAGTAGCCTAAAGATAAAGAGTAATTAAATAATTTCGTAAGTGGTATGTATAATTCAATTGCACATAATTTAAGAACGTTTGCCGGTACTCCGTCTGGACCTGGGGAGATCGAATTTTTTAAAGTTTTTAAACCATTTAAAACCTCTTCTTCCGTAAGCAAAATTTGGGGCAAAAAATTCAGTCTATTAATGTTAAAGCTGTAGTTGCTAGTGGATGTAAATGTTGAATAGCTATTCTGAAAAAAATCTGCGAACATGTTTGCAATATCAGAATCATCGGTAGCCTCTGTGCTGCCGAATTTCATACAGCTAGGGAATTCATGGGCTTTTCTTTTAGAATTCACGAAATTATAGAAGTTTTTTGGGTTGCGTTGAAAACTATTTCTAATTCTTTGTAGATATGCCGAATAACATTTTAAATTTTCAGTATTATAATTATTTCGAGCTTTGGAGTAATTGGAGTAGTTTAAGGATGAGTTAAATTTTTTAAATTTCTTAAAAAGTTTACTTTTGTTATTACGTAAACGTCTTAAATATGGAGTAAACCATGGCGAGCCTCCATTTGGCGCGTAATTTGAACTAGGGACTGTTAGTTTAAAGGCTTCATTTAAGATATTATAAAAATCGGAAATACAATAATCAATATCACCTTCAAGACGCCATATTGTATTGGAAAGAGTAGTACGTAACAAATCAATGTTAATTTTGGAAAAGTTAAAGGATATTTTTTTATTGAGTGGTTTGGATGTTATTTGAGTTTTAAGATCAAGAGTTATATTGAGGGTTGGGTGATAATTATCCTCCGGTTCGACAAACGGTGCACATCTACATAATGAAAGGTTAACGGTTGTGGAGAATACTAAATCTAAAATTCTATTCTTGACATTAAAAACATTATTTATTTGGAAAAGTCCTTGGTCAAATATAGCTTCCCAGAATTCGTCCATTCTACTAGCTGAGCCTGCAGACGATACAGGAATATAGTCTATGGAATTTTGTTTAGGGATCCACGATATACTTGGTAAGTTGAAATCACCAAGACAAATAAGATCAAAATTTGCTGACTTTAAACATGAAACATCCTTCAGAAGCTTTGAGTGCTTAATGTATATTTCAAAGTCTGAATTTGGAGGAATGTAGGAACAAGTTAAAGCAATAAATTTACCACGATATAATAGTTTGACACATATAAATTCTATATTAAGATCTTCAGTGACAACTATTTCAGACGTAATGGAATTATGTACAGCTATTAAAACTCCTCCACCGGTTCTATTTACTCTATCATTTCTATAAACTTCAAATTGGTCAGAAAAGATTTCTGTGTCGTAGATTTCAGGTTTAAGCCAAGTTTCAGTAAATATAAAGACTTTAAAATCAGAACCAAAAGATTTTAAAAAAGTTTGACGAAGTTTTGAGTTAAGACCTCTGACATTTTGGTATAACATTTGTAACGAATCAGATTCTATTAGTTTTTTGAAGCTTGCATAGCGTTAGAAGTACGGACAGGATTAAGTGCGTTACGCTTTTCTCTGAATACAAACTCTTTTACTAAAATGTCATCGGGCCAGAATGAACTATTAATAATAGTATCGAATATGTTTTTGGAAACAACAAGCTTAAACGATGAAATTGCACGAGCAGAGGAGGAATTAAACTTAAAAATTTTAAAATCACTTTCTTCAAGATTATGTATTTTAGATTTAACATAATCACTTATAATATTTATTGTAGTACTAGGATGCAATCTAGATATAAATACGCTTTTTCTAGGAGGAACTACAATTAGGCTACTAGAAGGAAGAGAAGCACATTGCAATGGTGGATGTGCTGTAGGATTTGACGTATAATCACTTACAAAAATAGGGGGGACGCTATGCAAATGATGTGGATTTTGCTGGACATTAGATGGAGCTTCAGAAGATAAGGTTTCGATCTGAGTACTCCGACTTTCACTTGTATTAGAAACAGACCGTGATGACCTGCTGGACGGCGAAGATGCAAATTGCAACGGAGGCGCCAGATGGTTGTCTGAAGATAAATTTTCAGTATTATTTTGTAGCGGGGCAACAACTGGTGAATTTAGCGATATTAAGTTATTACCAGAAATAATAGCTGAAGATTTTTTTCTTTTGGGCGAACCATCAGGATACTCAAATTTATTATACATATTTTCAAAATAGTTTAAGCGAGAGTAAACAGATTCAAAATCTTTCTTCATGTTTGCAATTTCGACTTTAGACTCCTTAAATAGACGGTAAAAATCAACCTCCAAGGACCTACAATTTATGCACGTCCAGCGAAGTCCATTTTTTCTATCAGTAAAACCCGCACATTTAAAGTGACCATGATTTTCACATAGCCAACAAGTAATAAAGCGTTCATTTTCATTAGTAATTTTACAATTTTTGTATAAACAGGCCATTGTGCAAAACTTCAAAAAATTATTCTAATGCCTCAAAGTATGCTTTAGATTGTGAATATAAAATTTAGAATTTGGGATTGAAAAACAAGAACAAGGCACAAGGGAGAAAAAAAAAGCGAAACAGACGTAAACAGCAAAAGTAAAACAAAAATATGAGAAGGCGCAAAAACAGTCACAATTTGTTTTAATTATTTTGTAAAATACCGTATTTAAACACTGAACTTCACAATGCACGTATAATTTCGATTATATTAGTAAGAACTGATAGTATTTCACTGCACAAAAAGAACAATAAATAATAATATATCTAAAATTATTTTATCACTATTTTGACACAAATAAAACACAACTAAACACGACAAGAGTTGCCAGACTTTATTTATAGATTTTATGTATTTATTCGTAATACCCAATAAATACATAAAATCTATAAATAACAATTTTATCCGTTGTCCCTTTATATGAAAATTCTAACAATAATGTAGGGAAACCCATTAAATCAAGTTTGTGGAGTAATAAACTATGTACGACAGTGTCAAAAGCTTTACTAAAATCGGTATAAATTACATCAGTTTGAAATTTATTAGCAAAACCATTATGAACATAGCATGTTAATTCCATAAGATTAGTTAAAGTTGACCTACCTCTGATGAAACCGTGTTGACACGGTGAAAAAATTGGAGCCACAAAGTGTGTTAGCCTACGCGAAACCAAAAATTCAAAAAGTTTAGGTATTGCGCTAAGCTTAGCAATGCCTCTATAATTTTCAATATTGCAACGACTACCAGTTTTATGGAGAGGAATTATATAACTAGATCTCCAAAAATAAGGAAAGTAGCCTAAAGATAAAGAGTAATTAAATAATTTCGTAAGTGGTATGTATAATTCAATTGCACATAATTTAAGAACGTTTGCCGGTACTCCGTCTGGACCTGGGGAGATCGAATTTTTTAAAGTTTTTAAACCATTTAAAACCTCTTCTTCCGTAAGCAAAATTTGGGGCAAAAAATTCAGTCTATTAATGTTAAAGCTGTAGTTGCTAGTGGATGTAAATGTTGAATAGCTATTCTGAAAAAAATCTGCGAACATGTTTGCAATATCAGAATCATCGGTAGCCTCTGTGCTGCCGAATTTCATACAGCTAGGGAATTCATGGGCTTTTCTTTTAGAATTCACGAAATTATAGAAGTTTTTTGGGTTGCGTTGAAAACTATTTCTAATTCTTTGTAGATATGCCGAATAACATTTTAAATTTTCAGTATTATAATTATTTCGAGCTTTGGAGTAATTGGAGTAGTTTAAGGATGAGTTAAATTTTTTAAATTTCTTAAAAAGTTTACTTTTGTTATTACGTAAACGTCTTAAATATGGAGTAAACCATGGCGAGCCTCCATTTGGCGCGTAATTTGAACTAGGGACTGTTAGTTTAAAGGCTTCATTTAAGATATTATAAAAATCGGAAATACAATAATCAATATCACCTTCAAGACGCCATATTGTATTGGAAAGAGTAGTACGTAACAAATCAATGTTAATTTTGGAAAAGTTAAAGGATATTTTTTTATTGAGTGGTTTGGATGTTATTTGAGTTTTAAGATCAAGAGTTATATTGAGGGTTGGGTGATAATTATCCTCCGGTTCGACAAACGGTGCACATCTACATAATGAAAGGTTAACGGTTGTGGAGAATACTAAATCTAAAATTCTATTCTTGACATTAAAAACATTATTTATTTGGAAAAGTCCTTGGTCAAATATAGCTTCCCAGAATTCGTCCATTCTACTAGCTGAGCCTGCAGACGATACAGGAATATAGTCTATGGAATTTTGTTTAGGGATCCACGATATACTTGGTAAGTTGAAATCACCAAGACAAATAAGATCAAAATTTGCTGACTTTAAACATGAAACATCCTTCAGAAGCTTTGAGTGCTTAATGTATATTTCAAAGTCTGAATTTGGAGGAATGTAGGAACAAGTTAAAGCAATAAATTTACCACGATATAATAGTTTGACACATATAAATTCTATATTAAGATCTTCAGTGACAACTATTTCAGACGTAATGGAATTATGTACAGCTATTAAAACTCCTCCACCGGTTCTATTTACTCTATCATTTCTATAAACTTCAAATTGGTCAGAAAAGATTTCTGTGTCGTAGATTTCAGGTTTAAGCCAAGTTTCAGTAAATATAAAGACTTTAAAATCAGAACCAAAAGATTTTAAAAAAGTTTGACGAAGTTTTGAGTTAAGACCTCTGACATTTTGGTATAACATTTGTAACGAATCAGATTCTATTAGTTTTTTGAAGCTTGCATAGCGTTAGAAGTACGGACAGGATTAAGTGCGTTACGCTTTTCTCTGAATACAAACTCTTTTACTAAAATGTCATCGGGCCAGAATGAACTATTAATAATAGTATCGAATATGTTTTTGGAAACAACAAGCTTAAACGATGAAATTGCACGAGCAGAGGAGGAATTAAACTTAAAAATTTTAAAATCACTTTCTTCAAGATTATGTATTTTAGATTTAACATAATCACTTATAATATTTATTGTAGTACTAGGATGCAATCTAGATATAAATACGCTTTTTCTAGGAGGAACTACAATTAGGCTACTAGAAGGAAGAGAAGCACATTGCAATGGTGGATGTGCTGTAGGATTTGACGTATAATCACTTACAAAAATAGGGGGGACGCTATGCAAATGATGTGGATTTTGCTGGACATTAGATGGAGCTTCAGAAGATAAGGTTTCGATCTGAGTACTCCGACTTTCACTTGTATTAGAAACAGACCGTGATGACCTGCTGGACGGCGAAGATGCAAATTGCAACGGAGGCGCCAGATGGTTGTCTGAAGATAAATTTTCAGTATTATTTTGTAGCGGGGCAACAACTGGTGAATTTAGCGATATTAAGTTATTACCAGAAATAATAGCTGAAGATTTTTTTCTTTTGGGCGAACCATCAGGATACTCAAATTTATTATACATATTTTCAAAATAGTTTAAGCGAGAGTAAACAGATTCAAAATCTTTCTTCATGTTTGCAATTTCGACTTTAGACTCCTTAAATAGACGGTAAAAATCAACCTCCAAGGACCTACAATTTATGCACGTCCAGCGAAGTCCATTTTTTCTATCAGTAAAACCCGCACATTTAAAGTGACCATGATTTTCACATAGCCAACAAGTAATAAAGCGTTCATTTTCATTAGTAATTTTACAATTTTTGTATAAACAGGCCATTGTGCAAAACTTCAAAAAATTATTCTAATGCCTCAAAGTATGCTTTAGATTGTGAATATAAAATTTAGAATTTGGGATTGAAAAACAAGAACAAGGCACAAGGGAGAAAAAAAAAAGCGAAACAGACGTAAACAGCAAAAGTAAAACAAAAATATGAGAAGGCGCAAAAACAGTCACAATTTGTTTTAATTATTTTGTAAAATACCGTATTTAAACACTGAACTTCACAATGCACGTATAATTTCGATTATATTAGTAAGAACTGATAGTATTTCACTGCACAAAAAGAACAATAAATAATAATATATCTAAAATTATTTTATCACTATTTTGACACAAATAAAACACAACTAAACACGACAAGAGTTGCCAGACTTTATTTATAGATTTTATGTATTTATTCGTAATACCCAATAAATACATAAAATCTATAAATAACAATTTTATCCGTTGTCCCTTTATATGAAAATTCTAAAATCGGGAAAAATCGAAAATTTTTCAATGGAGTCGAGTTTCAAAATAATAGTACATTCTACCGACAAACTTCGTAAGGACCTTTAAAAATTTTCCGCAAAAAAAATCTGCGAACCAGTTGAAGATTTTTTTTCTTTTTTCTATATTGAAGTGTATTTTTTTTTTATTAGTTTGAATTCTGAATGAATAATATTAAAAATGAAATGAGGGCGCAATACGATGTTAAATGCTTTCTACTCCAGGACCTACATCGTGCTTCAGCTGGAAGATGCGAACACATTTAAATAAACAACAAGTAAAAAAGCAGTAAGTTCGGCGGGCCGAACTTTGAATACCCTCCACCATTTGGAACGAATTAGAAAATTTTCAAAAAAATAAAATCCAATAAAAATTATTTTAAAATCTTTAAAATATCTAATATAGGAAGGTGCCGATATATGGGGGGATATACGATATTGTGGACCTATAAAGACAAATCTATGTCTGCGTGTAAAGTACTCACAAGGAACACCTTGTATGGATTTTCAGATAATTCCATTGGAAAAAGTGGCTAAAATCATCAAAATACCGAATATAGGGGAGTACCGTTATATGGGGTATATACGATAATGTGGACCTATATAAACAATTCCGTTTCAGGGGTAAAGTGCTCACAGAGAACTCCGTGTGTGGATTTTCAGACAATACGATTGGAAAATGTGGCTAAAATCATCAAAATACCGAATATGGCGGGGTACCGTTATATGGGAGCTATACGTTATCGTTAACCTATATAGAGAATTCTCTGTCGGGGGGTAAAGTGCTCACAAAGAACCCCTTGTGACCATTCCGTTGAAAGATATGGCTAAAAACATCAAAATACCGAATATCGGGGGTACCGTTATATGAGGGCTATACGATATCGTGGATTTATATAAATAATTCTCTGCCGATGTATAAAGTACCCACAAGGAACTCCTTGTGAGGATTTTCAGACAATTCCGATGAAAAATGTGGGTCAAATCATAAAATATCGAATATCGGGAGGTACCGTTATATGGGGGCTATACGATATTGTGGACCTATATAGATAATTCTCTGCCGAGGTTTAAAGTACCCACAAGGAACTCCTTATGTGGATTTTCAGACAATTCCGTTGAAAAATGTGGGTAAAATCATCAAAATACCGAATATCGGGGGGTACCGTTATATGGGGGATATACGATATCGTGGACCTATATAGACAATTCTTTTTGAGGAGGTAAAATGCCCACAAGGGACTCCTTTTGTGGAATTTCAGACAATTCCATTGAAAAATGTGGCTAACATCATCAAAATACCGAATATCGGGGGTACCGTTATATGGGGGCTATACGATATTGTGGACCTATATAGATAAATCTCTGCCGAGGTACAAAGTACCCACAAGGAACTTCTTATGTGGGTTTTCAGACAATTCCGTTGAAAAATGTGGGTAAAATCATCAAAATACCGAATATCGGGGGGTACCATTATATGGGGGATATACGATATCGTGGACCTATATAGACAATTCTTTTTGAGGAGGTAAAATGCCCACAAGGGAATCCTTTTGTGGAATTACAGACAATTGGGGTATATACGATAATGTGGACCTATATAAACAATTCCGTTTCAGGGGTAAAGTGCTCACAAAGAACTCCGTGTGTGGATTTTCAGACAATACGATTGGAAAATGTGGCTAAAATCATCAAAATACCGAATATGGCGGGGTACCGTTATATGGGAGCTATACGTTATCGTTAACCTATATAGAGAATTCTCTGTCGGGGGGTAAAGTGCTCACAAAGAACCCCTTGTGACCATTCCGTTGAAAGATATGGCTAAAAACATCAAAATACCGAATATCGGGGGTACCGTTATATGAGGGCTATACGATATCGTGGATTTATATAAATAATTCTCTGCCGATGTATAAAGTACCCACAAGGAACTCCTTGTGAGGATTTTCAGACAATTCCGATGAAAAATGTGGGTCAAATCATAAAATATCGAATATCGGGAGGTACCGTTATATGGGGGCTATACGATATTGTGGACCTATATAGATAATTCTCTGCCGAGGTTTAAAGTACCCACAAGGAACTCCTTATGTGGATTTTCAGACAATTCCGTTGAAAAATGTGGGTAAAATCATCAAAATACCGAATATCGGGGGGTACCGTTATATGGGGGATATACGATATCGTGGACCTATATAGACAATTCTTTTTGAGGAGGTAAAATGCCCACAAGGGACTCCTTTTGTGGAATTTCAGACAATTCCATTGAAAAATGTGGCTAACATCATCAAAATACCGAATATCGGGGGTACCGTTATATGGGGGCTATACGATATTGTGGACCTATATAGATAAATCTCTGCCGAGGTACAAAGTACCCACAAGGAACTTCTTATGTGGGTTTTCAGACAATTCCGTTGAAAAATGTGGGTAAAATCATCAAAATACCGAATATCGGGGGGTACCATTATATGGGGGATATACGATATCGTGGACCTATATAGACAATTCTTTTTGAGGAGGTAAAATGCCCACAAGGGAATCCTTTTGTGGAATTACAGACAATTCCATTGAAAAATGTGGCAAAAATCATCAAAATACCGAATACCGTGAGGGTACCGTTATATGGGGGCTATACGATATTGTGGACTATATAGATAATTCTCTGCCGAGGTATAAAGTATCCACAAGGAACTCCTTGTGTGGATTTTCCGACAATTCCGTTGAAAAATGTGGGTAAACTCATCAAAATACCGAATATCGGGGGGTACCGTTACATGGGGGATGTACGATATTGTGGACCTATATAGATAATTCTCTACCGAGATATAAAGTACCCACAAGGAACTCCTTGTGTGGATTTTCAGACAATTCCATTGAAAAATGTGGCTAACATCATCAAAATACCGAATATCGGGGGTACCGTTATATGGGGGCTATACGATATCGTGGACCGATATAGATAATTCTCTGTCGAGGTATAAAGTACCCACAAGGAACTACTTGTGTGGATTTTCAGACAATTTCATTGAAAAATGTGGCTAACATCATCAAAATACCGAATATCGGGGGTACCGTTATATGGGGGCTATACGATATCGTGGACCGATATAGCCCATCTTCGAACTTGACCTGCCTGCAGACAAAAGAGAGATCTGTGCAAAATTTTAGCTTCCTATCTTAATTCGTTTAGACTGTAGCGTGATTACAACAGAAGGACAGACGGACGGACAGGGCTAAATCGTCTTAGAATTTTACGCTGATCAAGAATATATATACTTTGTTGGGTCTAAAATGATTATTTCGATTTAAATGACAAACAATTAATGCCCATCTTACGGTAATCGGAGCAAAAGAGTAATTTTTTTTTGGCTATTCTGACAACATTCTACCGTCAAGTATGAGGTGGACAAAACTGAATACCACGTAGTACGGGATTTTAAACGTTGGAAATACAAACTTCACATTATAGCTCATTTGAATGCTTTTTACAATATCAAAAATTGAGCTGAATTTTCACATGGGGCTATTATAGATGTTCTTTATCATATAGGTATTTAACACTCAAATTAAAGCCTATAGCTGAAAATAGGATCAGGCTATTCAAAATATCTAAAACCGACGGTAATTATAATTTTTGTCATGAATATTAATTTCTATTTAGTGATGGAGTCATTACTCATAATCAAGTCATTACTTATAATCAAAATTGGAGTAATTATAATATAGTCATTACTTATAATCAAGATTGTGCCGCCTACATAAGTCAGATCTGTGATTTATTATGCTTTAAAAACTAAAAGTACGGGCCGGCAACGCGGACCGGGCCAGCTATTATATATGTATAAATCAATTGTTGTTTGTTGGTAATGAAATCAGTTGAAAACGGCTGGACCGATTTGCATAAATTTTTGTACAAGCATTCGTCATACCCCGAGTTAGGTTCTTAAAGAAAAAAAAATATTGACCACGCCTTCTTTTACGGACACTATTTCCATTTATCTAAAATCCTTATATTTTTCAAAATAATGAAGATATTGGTTTGAAAATTATTACACGAGATACTGTTGACTTTCCTCCAACCCTAGGGATTTATTTGGTGGCTGAGGAACTGACCACGCATACTTCTAATCTATCTATATATAAAAGAAAGTTGTGTTAGTTACCACTCAAGAACCGCTGATCTGATTTTAACGATTCACACAAAATCTGGAATTTTCTCCTGTCCGAAAAGGATAAAATCCAAAAAAATCGCGTAAAAATGCGAAATTTAAAAATTTTCATTTTAATTTTTTAAAGTGTACAATAATAACAATGTTTTATTTTGTATGTGGAGTGGTGGACCTGAATAGATGTCAAAATAATTAAACGTGGTCAAACCATAGTTAAAAGATAATTATTTTTTCAAAATTGCTAAAAAATCCAAAAAAAGGAACCTATTGCATTGCAATAGGTTCCTTTTAAATTTAAAAATAATAGCAAGGACCAAACTTCGTAAAGGCCTTTAAACCTTCGCTGTAAAAAAACAGCGAACAAGTTGAAGATTTTTTTTCAATATGTTTATTAGTTGCTATGTTTATAACTCAAGAACGTTTTGACGGATTTTCACAATTGATACAATTTCGGAATGGAATCTTGGCAAATTATGACCCACATATACCAATTTTTAGACATATTCGTGGGAAAATGTGCCAAAAATCATCAAAATACCGAATATCGGGAAATACTGCTATATGGGGCTACACAAAAACGTGGACTTATACATAAAGTGTTTCGCCAAAGGAACTAGAACCCATTTTTCTAGAACCAAATTTTCAGCCAAATCCGTGAAAAAATGTGGCAAAAATAACCAAAATACCGAATATCGGGAGATACCTTTATATGGGGGCTATACCAAAACGTGGACCTATAATTACAATGATTCGCACACGAACTGGGACCCATTATGACCTACAACTACCAATTTTCAGAGAAATTCGTAAAAAATTTGTCAAAAACCATCAAAATAACGAATATCGGGAGGTACCGTTATATGGGGACTATACCAAAACGTGGACCTATACCTACAATGTTTCGCCACACGAACTAGAACCCATTATGATCTATAAATACCAATTTTTAGACAAATCCGTGAAAAAATATGGCAAAAACCATGGGGGCTATACCAAATCGTGGACCCATATATGCAATGTTTCACCACCGGAGCTGGAACCCATTATGACCATTAAATACCAATTTTTAGACAAATCCGTGAAAGAATGTGGCAAAAATAACCAAAATACCGAATATCGGGAGGTACCTTTATATGGGGGCTATACCAAAGCGTGGACCTATACATGCAATGTCTCGCCACACGAACTGGGACCCGTTATGACCTACAAATACCAATTTTCAGACAAATCCGTGAATAAATGTGGCATAAATCATCAAAATACCGAATAGCGGGAGGTACCGTTATATGGGGACTATACCAAAATGTGGACCGATATATCTCATTTTCAATACCAAACATCCTAGACACAATACAAATTGTTCTGCTAAGTTTTGGCGCTCTACGTCAAATAATGTGGGCTGTATCGTGATTTCAACAGACAGACACACAGACGGACATCGTTAAATCGACTTAGAATTTTATGCTGATTATGAATATATATACTTTATGGGGTCTACGACGAATATTTAAGGATGTTACAAACGGAATGACAAAGTTAATACACCCTCCTTTCCAAGGTGGAGGGTATAAAAATTATGTTCGGCTGGGCACAACTTTTAATATCATCCAGCTTAGGGTAAAGCAAACATTTTTATATAGAAGTATCTGAATTCAAGCGAGTTTCACTTTAAACTTCATATACCAGTAAGACTGTTTGGACAATGTAGTTAAACTTATTAAAAAACCATAAAGTGAATGAGGCCGTTATATGGGGCCATACTAAAACGGGAACTATGTGGACAATTTTATACTTCAAGGATTGTAATCTATCAAACCTTTTAAAATACCAAATTTTAAACAATTATGTGGGTAAATGTGACTAGGATTATCAACATACCCAATATCGGTAGGTATCGTTATATGTGTTAGACACATCCGAGGAGAAATGTTGCAAAAATCATCAAAGTACCGAATTTCGAGAGGTACCGTTATATGGGGACTATACCAAAACGTGGACCGATAGATCATTTTCAATAGCAATCATCTTATACACAATACAAATTGTTCTGCTAAATTTTGACGCTCTACATCAAATAATGTGGGTTGTTGTTGTAGAAATGTTACAAACCGAATAAAAAAGTTAATGTACCCTCCTTTCCAAGGTGAAGGATATAATAAGCATTAAAGACAACAATTTCGGGCCGGAAACGCGTTTTTTTTGTCTTTAATGCTTATTATATCCTTCACCTTGGAATATATATATATATGTATATATATATATATATATATATATATATATATATATATATATATTTATATATATATATATATTCCAAGGTGAAGGATATAATAAGCATTAAAGACAAAAAAAACACGTTTCCGGCCCGAAATTGTTGTCTTTAATGCTTATTATATCCTTCACCTTGGAAAGGAGGGTACATTAACTTTTTTATTCGGTTTGTAACATTTCTACAACAACAACCCACATTATTTGATGTAGAGCGTCAAAATTTAGCAGAACAATTTGTATTGTGTATAAGATGATTGCTATTGAAAATGATCTATCGGTCAAATGTTATTAACTTCATAGCAAATGCCAAACGTTCAGGAAACTGCAATCTTTTGAAGTTGGGAGGCATTTCTGTTGCAATAAGAGAATTTGAGGTAGCAACATACTTCCCCGTAGTAATCATACCCTCAATTAGATTATTGTGTGGTTTTTATGCCCTCCACCATAGTATAAAGTGTATATTAAATTTGTCATTCCGTTTGTAACACCTAGCAATATACATTTTAGACCCCACAAAGTATATGTATTCTCGATCAGCATAAAATTCTATGTCGATTTAGCGATGTCCGTCCGACTGTCAGTCTATGGAAATCACTCTGCTTCCGAACGAAATAAAGTAGGTTGATACAATATTACTCAAATGTATATTATGTCTGCAGGACTTTTGGTATTGAAAATGGACCATGTAGGTTCACGTTTTGGTACAGTCTCCATATAACGGTACCTATCGATAATCGTTACTTTGATGATTTTAGAGACCTTATTCGCCGGAATTGTTTCAAATTTGGTATTTGAAGTTCGTAATATGACAGAAGATTGTCTGTGCAGGTTCACGTCTTCGTATAGCCTCCATATAAGAGTACCTCCTGATATTTGGTAGTTTGATGATTGATGACATTATTCTCCGGAATTTGTTTCAAATTTGGTATTTGAAGTTCGCAATGGATACTTCAGCATAAGACAGAAAATTGTCTGTGCAGTACACTTCTTCTACCTCCCGATATTCGGTATTTTGATGATTTTAACGACATTATTCGCCGGAATTGTTTCAAATTTGGTATCTGATGTTCGTAACAGATACTACATCCTATGACAAAAAACCGTCTGTGCAGCTCCACGTTTTGGTATAGCCGCCATATAATAGTTCCTCCATATATGGTATTTTGACGATTTTGATGATGCAGGTCCACGTCGTCGTGTAGGCCCCATATATAATGGCTACATTCGGCATTTTGAAAAACACAATTTGAAACGGATTTTATTTATTTATTTATTTATTTTTTTGAAAATTTGCCAATTTCGTTCCAAAGTTCGGCCCGGCCAAACTAAAAGGTTTTTTACTTGTTTACTGTAAGCCTTATGCCATTGCAAAGCCGTTGTGGGTCAATGCTTCTTAATAAAATCATATCCCAATCTGAAACGATTTCAATATAATTTGACAAAATTTACATTTACACTAAATTCCGTCACACCTTCCATATTTCATTGAAATTGGAGGTACATACCGTGTTTGGTACATCAAATATGTGAATTCGGCCGAGAATATATATGGGAGCTATATTCAAATCTTTACCGATTTCTAATTAATTTGTCAAATTTATTATTGTGTCCAAATTCCGCCATTAAATGAAATTCTATTTCATTGGAAAAGGACATATATATCGTGTTTGGTACATAACATACATGAGATCGGCCGAAAAATATATATGGGACATGTACACAAACCTCAATCGATTTCAATATAATTTGGAAAATTTATTTTTGTACCAAAGTTAGTCACTCATGCCGAATTTTATTGGATTCGGACATACGTTTCTTGTTTGGTGCATCAAATATATAAAATCGGCCGAAAATATGAAATCTGAACCGATTTCAATATGATTTGACAATTTATTTTTGTACCAAATTTAGTCACTCATGCCGAATTTAATTGGAATCGGACATACGTTTCGTGTTTGGTGCATCAAATATATGAAATCAGCCGAAAATATCAAATCCCGTCACACATTTCAAATTTCAATGAAATCGAAAATACATATAATGTTTGGGGAATAAAAAAGGAAATCGGTAGAAAATATATATGGGAGCTATATCCAAATCTGTACCGATTTCAATATAATTTTGCAAACTAATTTTTTAGACAAATTCCATTACACATTCCAAATTTCATTGAAATGTTGCGTACAAAGCGTGTTTAATGCATCAAATACATGAAATCGGGCGAAAATAAATATGGGAGCTACATCCAAATCCGAACCGATTTCCATATAATTTGGCAAATATATTTTCTAATCAAATCCCACCACTTATACCAAATTTGGAGACTGTATCTCTAATCGATCAATAGATATGTGCATATCAAATCTAAATTTTTGGGAGGTACCTCCGATTCTGATGCTATATCTCCAGTTCTAAGTGGAATTTCAAAAATGTATATAGTCTATGTTACTTTCAGGCGATGTTGTAGTATACTTGGAAATTTTCATGAAAATCTGTTCAGAGGTTTTCGAGTCCATAAATTACAAACAAACATGCAAACATTTTCCTCTTTTATAGATATAGATTATGCAAGTGTCCGATTGTCTTCAAATTACACACATCACAATATTTTTGATAACCCAATGCCTGGCGTGAAAATGGAATATATCGGTCGACTCCTTATACGTGTGGGAGGTAAGAGTCAAAATTTTGAAAATCCATGAAGGTCATTTAATGCGAAATTAACATCCGATTTAATTCAAACTTGGCACATCTCAATATTTCCATCAACACAAGATTTTTTATAAAGATGATAGAGATCGGACCATTTCTTCTTGTACCTCCCCCACAAAGGGTCAAAGTTTTGAATAATCAAAACGATTATAAAATCCAAAAAAAAAAAGCATCAGGTTCTCTTTATATTTCACACATCTCATTATTTCCACTAACAAACGATCTGTTGTGAAGATGGTATGTATCGGTGCACTCATTCTGGTCCCTGAACATTTTGGAAAACAAAAAGCTCAAATAAAGCGAAATAAGCATTCAACACTCTTCAAATTTCATACTTACAAACATTTGGCTAACTGTCGTGTGAAGATGATATATATCTGGGAACACCTTCTGGTACCTCACTCACAAAGGGTCATAATTTTCTGTCACAAAGGGTCACTTTTATCTGTCATAACTTGCGAAACAAGTCAGTGATTCTTTACAATTTGCTATATTAAAATATGTCTTTCTTTGCCAGAAACCTGAGATGAATATGGAATTTATGATTTTCCATAAATTGGATATAAATGTTAGATTTTCTTGTAATTTTACCCATATCAATATTTTTATATGTATTAGTTGAAGCATGAAAATGGAATACTTCGATCGACTATTACTGGTACCTCACCTACATGTTAACATTTTCTAAAATTTATCATATATAGCATGTAAAGCGAAGGAAGTTACCAATAAAGTCCATACTTGGCACGTCGCAATATTTATATCATATTTATTTAGGTTCGATACGAAGTGGCCAATATTGGCCCATTACTTTGGAAGCTACTCCATAAGGGATTAAGCATTTGAATAATCATAACGGAAGTCAAAATATTTTTAATTAATCATACATTTGCTGAGGGTATACATCTGTAGGCAAAACCGACTAAATTTGGTACAAAAATTAATTTTTCAAATTATATTCAAATCTGTTCAGATTTGGATATATATATATATATATATATATATATATATATATCAAATAATGTGGGTTGTTGTTGTAGAAATGTTACAAACCGAATAAAAAAGTTAATGTACCTTGTCTTTAATGCTTATTATATCCTTCACCTTGGAAAGGAGGGTACATTAACTTTTTTATTCGGTTTGTAACATTTCTACAACAACAACCCACATTATTTGATATATATATATATATATATATATATATATATATATATATATATATATATATATATATATATATATCCAAATCTGAACAGATTTGAATATAATTTGAAAAATTAATTTTTGTACCAAATTTAGTCGGTTTTGCCTACAGATGTATACCCTCAGCAAATGTATGATTAATTAAAAATATTTTGACTTCCGTTATGATTATTCAAATGCTTAATCCCTTATGGAGTAGCTTCCAAAGTAATGGGCCAATATTGGCCACTTCGTATCGAACCTAAATAAATATGATATAAATATTGCGACGTGCCAAGTATGGACTTCATTGGTAACTTCCTTCGCTTTACATGCTATATATGATAAATTTTAGAAAATGTTAACATGTAGGTGAGGTACCAGTAATAGTCGATCGAAGTATTCCATTTTCATGCTTCAACTAATACATATAAAAATATTGATATGGGTAAAATTACAAGAAAATCTAACATTTATATCCAATTTATGGAAAATCATAAATTCCATATTCATCTCAGGTTTCTGGCAAAGAAAGACATATTTTAATATAGCAAATTGTAAAGAATCACTGACTTGTTTCGCAAGTTATGACAGATAAAAGTGACCCTTTGTGACAGAAAATTATGACCCTTTGTGAGTGAGGTACCAGAAGGTGTTCCCAGATATATCATCTTCACACGACAGTTAGCCAAATGTTTGTAAGTATGAAATTTGAAGAGTGTTGAATGCTTATTTCGCTTTATTTGAGCTTTTTGTTTTCCAAAATGTTCAGGGACCAGAATGAGTGCACCGATACATACCATCTTCACAACAGATCGTTTGTTAGTGGAAATAATGAGATGTGTGAAATATAAAGAGAACCTGATGCTTTTTTTTTTTGGATTTTATAATCGTTTTGATTATTCAAAACTTTGACCCTTTGTGGGGGAGGTACAAGAAGAAATGGTCCGATCTCTATCATCTTTATAAAAAATCTTGTGTTGATGGAAATATTGAGATGTGCCAAGTTTGAATTAAATCGGATGTTAATTTCGCATTAAATGACCTTCATGGATTTTCAAAATTTTGACTCTTACCTCCCACACGTATAAGGAGTCGACCGATATATTCCATTTTCACGCCAGGCATTGGGTTATCAAAAATATTGTGATGTGTGTAATTTGAAGACAATCGGACACTTGCATAATCTATATCTATAAAAGAGGAAAATGTTTGCATGTTTGTTTGTAATTTATGGACTCGAAAACCTCTGAACAGATTTTCATGAAAATTTCCAAGTATACTACAACATCGCCTGAAAGTAACATAGACTATATACATTTTTGAAATTCCACTTAGAACTGGAGATATAGCATCAGAATCGGAGGTACCTCCCAAAAATTTAGATTTGATATGCACATATCTATTGATCGATTAGAGATACAGTCTCCAAATTTGGTATAAGTGGTGGGATTTGATTAGAAAATATATTTGCCAAATTATATGGAAATCGGTTCGGATTTGGATGTAGCTCCCATATTTATTTTCGCCCGATTTCATGTATTTGATGCATTAAACACGCTTTGTACGCAACATTTCAATGAAATTTGGAATGTGTAATGGAATTTGTCTAAAAAATTTGTTTGCAAAATTATATTGAAATCGGTACAGATTTGGATATAGCTCCCATATATATTTTCTACCGATTTCCTTTTTTATTCCCCAAACATTATATGTATTTTCGATTTCATTGAAATTTGAAATGTGTGACGGGATTTGATATTTTCGGCTGATTTCATATATTTGATGCACCAAACACGAAACGTATGTCCGATTCCAATTAAATTCGGCATGAGTGACTAAATTTGGTACAAAAATAAATTGTCAAATCATATTGAAATCGGTTCAGATTTCATATTTTCGGCCGATTTTATATATTTGATGCACCAAACACGAAACGTATGTCCGAATCCAATAAAATTCGGCATGAGTGACTAACTTTGGTACAAAAATAAATTTTCCAAATTATATTGAAATCGATTGAGGTTTGTGTACATGTCCCATATATATTTTTCGGCCGATCTCATGTATGTTATGTACCAAACACGATATATATGTCCTTTTCCAATGAAATAGAATTTCATTTAATGGCGGAATTTGGACACAATAATAAATTTGACAAATTAATTAGAAATCGGTAAAGATTTGAATATAGCTCCCATATATATTCTCGGCCGAATTCACATATTTGATGTACCAAACACGGTATGTACCTCCAATTTCAATGAAATATGGAAGGTGTGACGGAATTTAGTGTAAATGTAAATTTTGTCAAATTATATTGAAATCGTTTCAGATTGGGATATGATTTTATTAAGAAGCATTGACCCACCGGCTTTGCAATGGCATAAGGCTTACAGTAAACAAGTAAAAAACCTTTTAGTTTGGCCGGGCCGAACTTTGGAACGAAATTGGCAATTTTCAAAAAAAAAAAAAAATAAATAAATAAATAAAATCCGTTTCAAATTGTGTTTTTCAAAATGCCGAATGTAGCCATTATATTAGGGTCTACACGACGACGTGGACCTGCATCATCAAAATCGTCAAAATACCATATATATGGAGGAACTATTATATGGCGGCTATACCAAAACGTGGAGCTGCACAGACGGTTTTTTGTCATAGGATGTAGTATCTGTTACGAACATCAGATACCAAATTTGAAACAATTCCGGCGAATAATGTCGTTAAAATCATCAAAATACCGAATATCGGGAGGTAGAAGAAGTGTACTGCACAGACAATTTTCTGTCTTATGCTGAAGTATCCATTGCGAACTTCAAATACCAAATTTGAAACAAATTCCGGAGAATAATGTCATCAATCATCAAACTACCAAATATCCGGAGGTACTCTTATATGGAGGCTATACGAAGACGTGAACCTGCACAGACAATCTTCTGTCATATTACGAACTTCAAATACCAAATTTGAAACAATTCCGGCGAATAAGGTCTCTAAAATCATCAAAGTAACGATTATCGATAGGTACCGTTATATGGAGACTGTACCAAAACGTGAACCTACATGGTCCATTTTCAATACCAAAAGTCCTGCAGATATAATATACATTTGAGTAATATTGTATCAACCTACTTTATTTCGTTCGGAAGCAGAGTGATTTCCATAGACTGACAGTCGGACGGACATCGCTAAATCGACATAGAATTTTATGCTGATCGAGAATACATATACTTTGTGAGGTCTAAAATGTATATTGCTAGGTGTTACAAACGGAATGACAAATTTAATATACACTTTATACTATGGTGGAGGGCATAAAAACCACACAATAATTTAATTGAGGGTATGATTACTACGGGGAAGTATGTTGCTACCTCAAATTCTCTTATTGCAACAGAAATGCCTCCCAACTTCAAAAGATTGCAGTTTCCTGAACGTTTGGCATTTGCTATGAAGTTAATAACTCCGAAGGACAATCACTTGGTGGATGCGGACTAAATTCAGCATGTTTCTGCTTTTCTGATGCTCAGCTCTTCCTGGCATGTTCACCCTTTGAAAGACCGAGCTATTTGTTTGTTTACGCATAAAAGTATTACAATATTTTTTATAACTTTTGAATTTGTTTTATTTTTTAATGTTGAATATATATATATATATATATATATATATATATATATATATATATATATATATATATATATATATATATATATATATATATATATTCGCGTTATATATATATATATATATATATATATATATATATATAATATATATATATACATATATTACTATATATATATATGTTAACTTTTTGTGAGGGAGGTACCAGAAGGAGTGCACCGATGTATTCCATCTTGGCACCAGACCTTGGGTTAATAAAATTATTGGGATGTGAGAAATGTGAAGACAATCGGACTCTTACATCACATTATTATTAAGAATTGTAATTATTCAAAATGTTGACCCTTTGTGGGGAAGTACTTGAAGGAGTAGACCGATATTGGCCATTTTCGCACCTGACTTAGCATTGATGCAAATATTAGGATTTGCAAAGTTGGAGCAAAATCGGATTATCGTTTATCTTTCTGTACAGAAAATATTTTTTTTTTTTTGAAAATTTCTACTTTTTGTGGGAGAGGTACCAGAAGGAGTGGACCGATATATTTCATTTTATCACCAGACCTTGGGTTAATAAATATTATGTGATGTGTAAAATTTGAAGACAAGCTGGCTCTTACATCACATTTTATAAGAGTTATATTTATTCAAAATTTTGAACTTTTGTGGGGGAGGTACTTGATGGAGTGGACCGATATTGTCAATTTTCGCACCTTACCTATAATGCCCATAATTTCGTACTAGAATGTTCAAACAATATTGTGTTACGCAATTTTATAAGGTACAAGGTATTTCCTTTATTTTCAAATCCAACTATTCAAAGCGGCAAGTTTCTTCTCATATTGAAAATCTGATTGATTCCGTAGGTTGGTTAGCACATGTTTTTATTGTAGCCAAAATTATAATGCAGAAAGTTTGGCTAACAATATTCGACGATTAACTTCTGTGTACTACAAGAAAATTCTGTTAAACTTTTGTTCAGTATCGTATTGTAAGAGGAGTGCCAATAAAGTATTTAATCTGTCAGACTTGGAATTGAGTGCGCCGCATTTGCATCGGTAATTTTAAAACTTGACTGAGATGGACATCCCCAGTCATAAAATTGAAATTGTGAAAGCTAAAATTCAATTTTCTACACTAGAAAAAGAAGTTTACAACTCTGAGGAGTAAAACCATACTTTTGATAGACGACCTTTGTGCTTTATAAGCCCCATTTAATCGTTTAGTCATTTTCCAGCCGAGTTGGGTGCTATGCGTCTCAATGAACGTTTAGTCAAGTTTCCCTATTTTTGTCCTATATATATATATTAGAACAAATTTATAGAAGTTCCGCGTCAACTTGAAAAAGATTTTAAATGGTTGATTCGCGTTATATTTTCCGTCCTAACATTGGATATAATACAGAATCTGTTAACATACAAAATCGGTTCACGGTGCAAATCACTTATGTTGCGTATCATTGGAATACTGCCAAATTTTATAGTTCCAAAGGTCGTCATAGATAATGTCTTAAATTCATAGGAGTTCCGAAAAAGATTTTAAATGGTTCATTCGCGATATATCGTCCGTCCTAATATTGGGTATAAAGAATCCACTTGGCAGTTCATACCAGTTGTGATTTGACATGAGGGAATATCGGCTTGTCGTACATACCTAATATCAATCGATTAAAATAATGTTCATAGGGGAAAGGATGCGTAAAGTGGTTTGTAACGAAAATTGTAATAAATTTGTTACATCAGATTTTCAAATTCAGATGAAATGTCAAAAGTTGTTAACGTTTTGTTTACCTTTTGTACTGCGATTCCAATCACAATAAGTGTTTTAAGTACCTATTGATTGTACCATGGGTACATAAAATATGTTCATACTATAATAATAAATACGACCACAATTGCATTCAGACGCCTTTGTCTGTCAGATACTTCAATCGAACCAAAATAACAAAAAAAAATTTTTCGATTCAGCCCAGAAACATTTTGCCTAGGATCACTAATACAAGTCGTTTTATATTAATTCTGATGTCAGATTCTCCCAACTGGAGAGAATAATTGGTTGGAATAGAGCAATCAGACCCTGCCTTCGATAGGTCTGGTGCAACTGTTCTTGGACCTGTTGATATTTGTCCTAGTAAACCTGAAAACATTAAAATTGAGTAAAAATGTGATTTAAGTTCTGACGCAACTTACGATCCTATACATATGTATGTATTATTTGTTTAACTAGTAACTTTTTAAGCATCAACAAAATTGGTAAGCGCTTACCACTACTAGTTATGACAACTGCCTAGCCTCTGCATTCTAAGTACGCCAAAAATAATGGCAGCATTACCAGAAAGAAAGTTTTTCCTATTAAATTTGAATGGCAAAGTAAATTAATTTTTTAAAAACCAGAAACCTAGGGGGTCGCAAGTTCGAACATCCACGCCAGCAAACAATAAAAAATGCGTATACTATCGTCAGAAAAAATCAATGTTCGTAACAGTGAAGTGTCTATCGGGCAAACAAAATAACAGAAGAAATAATTCAAATGTGCTAAAATTAAATACAAATTCAACTCTAGTGCTCTAAAATGTTCTTTATAAGCCTTCTATTTAGTGATGAGATTTTTAGATCCTCCACCATAGAAAGGGTATATTAACACCTGCAATAACTTAAGACTTGACTGCATTCTCCAACCGCTTTCACTGGCACTTGCACTTTAAAATGGAATGTTAATATTGCATCTCAATATATTTATTTATGATTTGACGAAAATATTGCATACTCGAATTCAGTGACATTGACTACTATGATTATTCTACTGTAGAATGAAACGAGCCATCTAAAAATTTGTACTTTTTTTTTCTTATATTTAAACATTTTTATGAAATCTCTTCTTTTTTTAATTTTTAAACAAGTGTACAATACTTACATGACAAAATATTATTGCTTGTCCAATTGTTATGCTTCCATAAATGTTTTGAATCGCTTGATACTTTTCTTCTTCCGAATTACACTTGACGTAGTACTGTTTAATGTTATCTAGGGATTCTTGTTCTCTCCTTAGTCTGAAAATGGACATAGTTAACCGAAAACGCAGTATAAATTTTTTTTCTGGAAACCTTATGATATTTGCCTCAGGGACAATGTGTTCAGCAAATTCCATAACTTCTTTGTCATATGTAGCAGAGAAAAATAGCATTTGACATTTGGGCGAGAGTTGTCTAAAATTAGGTGTCATTAATTACAATAAAATTGCATTCGCCGCAGTTTCTTACTTATGAATTCGAATACATTGATCATGGTGACCTTGTGTGGCGATCATTACATCTGCTTCATCCAGTACAAAAACTCGTATCTTCTTTAGATCTATGAATCTATACTTTAAAGCCCAATCTAAAACTTTTCCTGGGGTGCCGATTATTATGTGATCGGTAAGTTTTGTTCCGGGAGCAACTGAAATAAATAATACATTATTAAATATTTGAATTATAATACATTTCCAACATTACAAGGTGGGTAAATCTGTTACTTCGACCAATAATTGTCATACCTTCTTCCCCACGAACGGCAAATTTTAATTTAATATCGGGGCAGAATTGTGCCATTCGTGCCGCAGCTTCTCCAGTCTGAATAGCAAGTTCATATGTAGGGGACAAACAAAGTACCTGTAATTAGATCATTAAATCATTTGATTTTTATATGTATTTTGATTTTTATTTCATTTGATTTAACAAAAAAAGTACCTATAAGAAGAATAAAATAAATAAATAAAAAAAAATCCAGCTACAGATCTAATCTTGAAAAATATAGTTGTAACTTGTGTATTAAAAAAGAAATAATTATAATTAAAATAAAAAATGTCGTGCCCTTTTGAATTGTGTAATATTGTTGCAGAGGATGAATTGTGTGTTACCTGTTGGTTTTGTCTTAATCAATGGCATGCAAAATGTGCTAGGATTAATGCAAAAGTTGTAGACACAATTAGAAATAATGTTGGTGTTCGTTGGTGTTGTGTGCAATGTAGGAAACTCTCTGCAGACTTTTATAATTTTGTAAAGGATTTGCAGTCGGAATTGACATCGATGAAAAAAGAATTTTCCTCACTATCACTCCGATTTGAGAATTTCTCTACATTGTTTGAGAAATACCAAGAATTAGATGAGTTGGTTTCTGGCCAGAAATGAAAAAGGGCTGCGAAAAAGGCACCAACTAAGGGAACGCCTAGTCGCAAAGCAATAGTTTCTGTGGAGAACACTGTTCCACAACCGGTTTCAGTTAATATCACTGAAACAACTGAGACTGGACGTGAACAGTCGTATGCCAGTGTTGTTACACACCCAGTTCCGGTAGATAACAGCGGTATAGGTAAAGGGGTAAATAATCCTGATGTTATGAGTATTGATAGTGAGGTTTCTAAGAAAACCTCACAATCTACTCGTAACATACAGGAATTATCACTTCCTTCACTTATCACTAGTGATCGTCCCGAGACTGCTACTGGCAAAATTCAACCTGTCCAAAGATCATTATCTATGGCTCCCGCCATGAAAATGATATTTGCAACAAGGTTTGCGCCAGAAACAACGGCCGATGATATAATCTATTATATAAAATCAAAAATTGAGGGAGATTACTTTTTGAGATGTTATAAGCTCCGATCTGCATTTTCTGAAAGCAGATCTTCTTTCAAAATCGTTGTGCCTGAAAATATTTTCGTACAGTTGATTTTAAAAGAATTTTGGCCTGCTAGGGCATTTATTAAAGAATTTGTGGAGAGATTCGATAATTTAGCTCATTTGCCTCTTAGACCAGATTCGGTGCCAAAAAACTAAATGACTCATTTTCTATTTGCTATCAGAATGTAAGGGGGCTTAATACAAAATTAACCAGTTTATATACTGATAGCATTGGTTTCAATTATAATGTATTGGTTTTCTCCGAAACTTGGTTAAAAACATCTATATTAAACAGTGCAATTTTATGTTCAAAATATCAAATATTTAGAAAAGATCGTGTTTGTAAAAAAGGTGGTGGTGTCCTTATTGCAATTGATACCAAATATACCACTAATTTAATTGATCTAAATGATTTTCTTGATATAGAATTTGTTGGTGTTTCCATTGAATTGGGCATATCTAAATTGTTTGTAACTTGCTCTTATATTCCCCCTTCATCTTCACTTGACATTTATAATCAGCATTTATCAGAAATAAATTTAATCACTGAAAAAATGAAAGATTCCGATCGCATTCTGATCCTTGGTGATTTTAATATGCCCTCCATTAGGTGGCTTCCAATGCCAGATTCTGAAGCTTTGATTCCTTTGCCATCCGAAATAAACAGTACCCAGTATACATTTGATGTTATAAATAGTTTGTGTGACTTAAATCTTTATCAAATAAACAGTGTGAAAAATTCCCACGTCAAAATTCTTGATTTGGCGTTTGTAAATATAACACAGCATTTTGATATATTCAGAATTCCTCCAATATGCACTCCTGAAGATATATACCATCCAACTTTATATATCTCCATGACTCACAGTTATGTAATTGAAGAAAGTCAGTCCGACTCATTTAAAACTGTCCTTAATTACAAAAAAAACTAATTTTCGAAAATTTAATACCCTCATTTCCTCCGTAAATTGGGCTTCTGTGTGCCTGTGTAACAACCATAAAGATTTAGAATATGTAATTGATAAATTTTATGATATTCTAAATAGATTTAAACTGGAATGTGTTCCAACCACTAGAGTTAAAAATTCAAATAAATATCCATGGATAACCTCTGAGTTATCAAATTTAAAAAAACTTTTTCGTAAATATAAAAATCAGGCTTAACAATAGACTACACTAATTACTCTGTTGCTAGATCTAAATATACTTTAGAGTCTCGTAGATTGTATAAACTTTACCTAGACAAGATTAAAAATAATTTTAAATCCAATCCTAAATCTTTTTATGATTTTGTTAATCTAAAACGAAAAGTTTCCTCAAAGCCCTCAGTATTGAAATATAACAATAAAGAATTTGTCACAGGCACAGATATTGCTGAATGTTTCGCAGATTTTTTTGCCACAACCTATTCAGTACATCTTGCCAACTTAAAGATTCGTATCCTTATAAGTTATTACAGGCTGATCAAATTTGTATGCCTTTTCTACAACGTCATGATGTGTCCAATAGTCTGCGTAGTTTAAAATCGATTAAATGTCCAGGACCGGATGGTATACCTAATATAATTCTTAAATATTGTTCAGAAACATTAGCACTTCCGTTAACTATATTGTTTAATTATTCACTTAAATTTGGTCACTTTCCTACTTTCTGGAAAAAATCGTATATTATACCTTTACATAAGTCTGGTAGTCTTACTAATGTGTAAAATTATAGAGGAATTGCAAAATTAAGTGCCATACCAAAATTGTTTGAAAAATTAATTACTGCAGTAATTTCACAGAAAATTCAATCTATATTGAGTCCATATCAGCATGGTTTTCGTAGTGGTCTTTCAACTACAACAAATCTTATTGAATTTACGTCAACAGTAATAAAAGGATTTGTTCAGCGTAAACAAACTGATACAATTTATACTGATTTTAGTAAAGCTTTTGATAGGGTTAATCATGAGCTCCTAATATATAAATTAAATTATATGGGTTTCAACACCAACTTAGTCAAATGGATATCATCTTACTTAAAAGATAGATCACAACTAGTTTTGTTTGAAGGGTATCTATCCAAAACGATTAACGTTCCATCGGGTGTTCCGCAAGGAAGCCACCTTGGACCGGTCCTCTTTCTTTTATTTATTAACGATTTACCTAATTCCATAAATTACTCGAAATTGTTAATGTATGGAGATGAGGTTAAATTATTCATTTCCCATAATTGTGATAAACGAGCTAATTTACTTCAAAACGATTTAGATAGCTTTTTTAAATGGTGCAGGTTAAATTGTATGGAGTTAAATTTAAGCAAATGTATGCATATGTGATTCTCCAGATCTTCTTTTCTGATATTACAATATAATATTGACGGTCATTCATTATCAACTCTAGATTCATTTGTCGATCTAGGCCTCTTGATGGATCCTAAATTAAATTTTAATAGCCATGTAATAACAATGGTAAATAAAGCAAATGGTGTTTTAGGTTTTGTTAAACGGTGGGCCAAAGAATTTCTGATCCATATATAACAAAACAGTTATTTACGTCTCTTGTTAGACCTATATTGGAATATGGTTCTGTTGTATGGGATCCTCAATATGCAATATACTCAGATAAAATAGAATCCGTGCAAAAACAATTTCTGCTATTTGCCTTACGAGGTTTACATTGGAATAGTGATTTTGTTTTGCCTTCTTATGCTAGCAGGCTAAAATTAATTAGGTTGCCTACACTTAAAAGCAGACGTATTATGTTGAACTCCATGTTTGTACTAAAAATATTAAATGGTAATATACCTTCAGATTTCCTAATCTCATCTATTAGAATTAATGTTCCGTTTAGATCTAGTAGGTACTACCAATTATTATATACTGATTTTCACCGCACGAATTATTTAATTTAATTATATATATATATATATATATATATATATATATACATATATATATATATATATATATATATATATATATATATATATATATATATATATATATATATATATATATATATATATATATATATATATATATATATATATATATATATATATATATATATATATATATTTATATATTTATATATATATATATATATATACATCCTTGATCTAGCGGCTGGCATACTGAAGTTGTATTTGGAGGTAAAAGATAATATCTTCATGTTATCTAACTCAACTTTGCGAGGATAAGAGAAAATTAGCTTCAAAGCTCGAGATCTAACTGATTTTCCCATAACCAATAAAACTTTTTTCTGGCCTGTCATGCTTACACAGATCTTTGCTAGGAACAATAATTCCAGTCTTTCTCTTACCATCCTCTTCACAAACATCGGCTGCTTCCCCACATTCTGCTTTAAAGCTTATATTGTATCTACTCTGCCACTTCTGTAGCCAACCATATGAAGCAACAAAGCTTGTCATTACCAGTTTTGTTGCAATTTCTTTTGTATTGTATTGTATTTTCTTCAACAATTGGTCCTGACACGGGAATGTTTTAGGAATGAATGTTTGAAAACCATTCCACACACAGTCTGTCAAGTTTCATGATATTTGACCATAATCTAAACACTTTTTATTTCGGATTAATACCTGACTGTCATTGTAAGAGTAAATTTTCCTTATTTTTCAATATGTTTGCCACATGCGATTTTCCAATATCAAATATTCAATAGAAATAAGTACATTTCTACGTAAGTACACATTTGTATTTATTTAATTCTTATTTAAGAATTTCCACATTTATTTTGACGTCATTTTCTGGAATCCAAATTCTGTACAAATAGCGCGATTCCCCCAAAAACTATTTTGAAAATCGGAGCCAGGACGACCAAATTTCAGGGCGCTCACAACTTATTACTTATTATACAAGCGCCAATTGTACTCTGTAAATATTTTAGTGCCCTTGTTTTATAATCGTCATATTTTGTCCAAAACTATAATAGTGCATAAAAATAAATAAATTAATATACATAAAAATTTGTATTTGAAGCTGCGTTTTTTATAATTGTTCATAATTTACTTAAAATTAGATATAATCATATCTTGAAGATGACTTCACCTGAAACTCACGCACAAGATTATTTGATCTTTTTTATTTACTATGTCCACTTATCTAAAATACTTATATTTGCCGAAATAATGAAGATATCGGTTTGAAAATTAGTGCACGAGATACCTTGCACGAGATACCTTCCTTGGACTCGACGAGGCGACACTGGCGCCCCTAAACTACCCAGTCGGCGGCCTGGTCCACCGCAACGGACTCCCTAATGCTGGGGTGTTACGTAAACCGTGCCCATCAGTATTCCAAGGTTTGCAGTCAGGGTACCGACTGTATTAGAACGGTTGCCTCGTCGATACCTGGGCGCCTCGACGAGTAACAGGCTTAGTTGCCAAGTCCTTACCATGATATGGAGGCTGTGTCATGGCGGACCTCGTCACCTCCGCAGTCCAATATCGTATGGAGAATTTAGCGAACAACAACACAACAACCGACAAAAATTCAACCACCTCTTTGGAGGTGTCGACCCAGGCCATGGCCACGGACATGATTTTAACTTCGGGCGGGGACGTGACTCTGCAAACATACAGAGACGTGGTATGCGAGAGCATACAGCGACAGAGCGAACAGCTGTCCGCCCTTCTAGAGAGAGAGTGTGCCCTCCGGTTTTGGGAATGACTCACCCCTCTCTGATGAGGAGCTCGACGTCACCGTCATACCCTCATCTTTGAGGGGTGAGTTAATCCGAAATACTGAAGGGGACACTCAATCTAGTGCCAAAGCGAGGTCAACTCCTATGGAAGGGGTTCCATCGGTATCTACCGGTGCGGCCAACCTCCGGGTCGAGGAGGGCGTCGTGGAAGGGGACACTGCTGCTCCTATTAACCACGACGACTCCGGATCGAAGGAGGGAAAAATAAGGAGGGGATACAAAAGATCGGTGAGGTATTGTAAAAGCTTCATCGGTCGTGATCCCCTACAGATTACAGAGAGGGATAAGGCCCTGATTAAGAGGAACCTAAAGGCAGTACGGAAGTTCGAAAAGAACCATCCGGAACTGCCAAAATGTTCAATTGAAAAGGACCTTGCCTCTCTTTTTTCAGACCTCGTCAAGAAGGTAAGTCCGTCTGAGGACAAGCCATCTAACGAGGCTGGGGTGGAGGGCAACACCACTCCCGAAGATGGTAAGACAGCTTCGGCTGTTGCACCGTCAACGGAATCAAGTGCAGCCCACCCCCCCATTTCTAACGCAGGGAAGCGGAAGAAAAAAAGGAAGGACGCCCCTTGCGGAAATGCTGCCCCGGTGGATCCAAAGGAGGCCAAACCCTCTTCTCGTGCAACGATGAAGAGAGGACGGTCAACGGAGGAACCTCATCCCGAGGCACAGAAACCGTCAACGGGCAAACTTCCTCCTCTGCCAACTGCGTTTTCTGCGCCAGTAGCTGGCAAGAAGACAGTGGCAAGGCCGGTAGAAACGGCCCCTGTGGACCCTAAGTCTGCCAAGGCTAATTCTGCCACCACTAACCCACAACCTTCGAGCCAGAATTCGAGGAAGAGGAAATATTCCCAAACCCTATACCCGGACAATCTCCGTGTAGCGGTCATCGACCGAGCTGAGCCGGAAGGCAAAATCAGCGAAAGTCGGTGGCTTCTCATTGAGGACCGTCTGAGGGAGCAGGTTTTCCTAGGGGATGACCCTTCTAGGTTACAATTTGGCAGTGCAGCCGTCTACAAGGGAGTGAAGGTCATCTGCTGCGAAAATGAGGAGTCGAAGGACTTTCTTGTGACCGCAGTAGCTGACCTTCAAGGACTTTGGGATGGAAGTGCACTTGCGGCTGTATCCCTGAAGGAAATCCCCGGCAGGAGGATATTGACAGCATGGGTGCCGCCGCCCTCTGTGGACCCGTCACGCGTGCTGACAATATTGGGGAAACAAAATCCCAATCTCCGTACGGACAGCTGGCGCTTAGTTGGCTCAAGTACGGAGGGAGGAGGCCTGGTCATAAAGGTATCCGTTGATACTGCTGGCCAGGAACACCTTCAGGCGCGTGGGGGGAAACTGCACTTCGGCACAGGATGGATTCGGTTCCGTCTAACGCCGTTGTCGCAGTAGGAAGAACGAAGCCACAGCTGCTTAACATCGTGCAGATAAATCTGCATCACTGTAAGGCAGCAGGGGTTGAGCTTCTCCTATCCCTCTCCAAGCTTGAAGTTGACATAGCCCTGGTCCAGGAACCTTACATCTTTAAGAATAAGGTAACTGGACTAGGGAGTGAGCGGTACATCACCTATGCCACCTCCAACGGGGAAAAGGTTAGAACGTGTATCGTTGCTAGGAAAAACTTAAACTTAATCTACCTCAATAATTTCTGCGGAGGAGACGCCACGGCGGTAAGACTGGAGACTGGGACGGGCAAAATCATCTTCCTCGTCTCCCTGTACCTACCCTTCGAATACCCCGACCCGCCAGGCCAAGTGGTAGAGGAGCTGGTCACAAAATTGGGTGGAAAAGGCGGTCTCATCGTTGGATGTGATGCCAACGCTCACCACTCTCAATGGGGCAGCAGCAACACTAATGCCAGAGGTGAGTCCATTTTTGATTTTATTTTAGCACATAATCTCAAAATTTGTAACCGGGGAAAGGAGGCAACTTTTTGTAACAAGAATAGAGAGGAGGTCATAGATCTCACTCTCACTAACATGGATGAATCGCTCATATTGAACTGGAAAGTTTCGACTGACTGCTCCTTCTCGGATCATCCGAAAATAACATTCCAAATTTCGGTAGAGGGATTGCATCAAAAACCGCATAGAAACCCGAGAAAGGCTCGATGGGACCAATTTTCAGAGCACACTGCATGGATGCTAAAGTCCATTGGAGATCTTCCAGTGGCTTCTGCATCGGATGTGGACGACTCTGTCAGGTTGCTAACAAAGATCTTGATCGGTAGCTACGAAAGAGCTTGTCCGCTAACCTTCCCGGGAAAAAGGCACCAGCCTGTATGGTGGTCAAAAGACCTAGCCCAGCTAAGGAAGACAAGCAGACGTTTCTACAACAGGGCCAACAAGACCAAACTGAGTACGGACTGGGAAGCTTATAAATCAGCCTTCAACAAGTACAACAGTGAGATCAAGAAGGCAAAAGACGGTCTTGGGTGTGTTTTACCGAGTCCATAGATGATGTCAATGCGGCCTCCAGATTCCGTAGAGTACTTTCAAAGGATCCAAAATCCATTGGAAGCATAAAGCGGGCTGATGGGAGCTGGACTGACTCAGGTCTAGAAACTCTCAATCTACTAGGCAATGCTCACTTCCCGAACTGCTCTGATGCGGTAAATGACCGATCGGGAGATCGGCCTAGTCAGCATCGTGGAACGGAAGACGTAAGTCTGGTTGATAGAATTGTAAACGCCCCCAAGATCTTGTGGGCCATAAACTCATTCAAACCTTTCAAGTAACCGGGTCCAGATGGCATTTTCCCCGCTATGCTACAGCATGCATCGACTGTGGTAATACCATTCCTGGAAGTGATCTTTAAGGCTTGTTTGCGTCTTTCTCAAATTCCATTATTGTGGAGGGAAGTAACAGTCACTTACATTCCCAAAGCTGGGAAGCCAAGCCATGTACTTCCAAAAGACTACAGACCTATCAGTCTTTCGTCCTTTCTATTGAAAGCGTTAGAGAGACTAATAGACATTGAGATCAGAACTCTAATACCTTTGACATCGCTAAGCACTGCTCAGCATGCCTATATGAAAGGCAAATCCGTTGAATCAGCGCAACACGACGTTGTGGGTTATATAGAGAAGAACCTGAACAGCTCATGTTATACGTTGGCGGCATTCCTCGATATCGAGGGGGCTTTCAACAATGTTACAATTGATGCAATTCATAGTTCTCTCGAAAGACTTAGTGTGCCACCACTTCTCATTGATTGGATTGATGTTATGCTTAGCAGCAGAATCATCAACTCAAGCATCGGGGAGTGCTCTGTTAGGAAAACGGTCACTAGGGGTACTCCACAAGGAAGCGTTCTGTCAGCACTGCTTTGGCTTCTGGTGATAAACAGCATTTTACTCGATCTGGAACACAGCGGAACAAAGGTCGTGGCTTACGCCGACGACGTGGTCCTGCTTATTGCTGGGAAGTTTCTGCAAACTGTTTCGGATCTCATGCAGGGAGCTCTAGTTAAACTATCCAGATGGGCGCGCTGCAATGGTTTGGGCGTGAACCCATCCAAAACTGAGCTCGTACTCTTTACAAGGAGACGGAAATTACCTGTCTTCTCTTTACCAAAGCTGGACGGTGTAATTCTAAGCCTTTCTTCGGAAGCAAAATATCTCGGTACTATCCTAGACCAGAAACTAAACTGGAAGAGGAATATCGAAGAGCGAGCGAAGAAGGGCTTAAATGCACTCTATTCCTGCAAAAACTCCATAGGAAAGAGTTGGGGGGCTTAAACCCCATATTATCCGATGGATATATGAGTCAATCGTCCGACCAATCCTAACATATGGGGGACTTGTTTGGTGGCATTCCTTAAGGAAAACCACCCTCTGCAAGAATATTGATAAAGTTCAAAGAGTTGCATCGCTACTAATTACAGGTGCGGTCAGGAGCACGCCACAATCCGCTCTAGATACCCTACTTAATTTAAAGCCGTTAGGCTTATTTGTAGAGGAACTAGCTGCTAGGTGTGCCCTGAGACTCAACGAACTGGGACAATGGCGGAGCCAATCCATCGGACACTCTGTCATTCTTAAGTATGTGGAGAATGTAAGTAATCAGGCTATAGCTAGCGACTATATACTCCCTAGGCACAGCTTTGAATTACTCGATATCTGCATACCAAACAGGGATATCTGGTCCCGTGGCACTCCACCTTTTAACGGTATAGCTGTCTATACTGATGGTTCAAAGATGGAAAGTGGAACGGGGGCTGGAGTCTACTGTGAAAGTTTAGGTATCCAACGATCCTTCAGACTAAACAGCGATTGTAGTGTTTTTCAGGCAGAGATTTTTGCTGTCAGAATGGCCATAGAGCTGTTGGAAAACAGAATCGATGAGCGGAATGGACCGGTGACTATATATGTCGATAGTCAAGCGGCCCTAAAAGCTCTAAATTCTTTTATAATCAAATCTAAGGCTGTTCTGGAGTGCAAAATTGCCCTGGAAAAGGTAAAGTCGTTTGTTAAGCTCTGTTGGGTTCCTGGACACTGCAACATTTCTGGCAATGAATTGGCCAGACGGGGATCTGAGTCAGTAGATCTAGAGATTGAGACCTCAGTGAAGCCACCTTTATGCCACTTCTTTCAAGTACTTCATAATCACTATCTTGGGAGATTTCAACAAAACTGGCTATCTGGAAGGGGATGTAACATTTCCAAAAAGATTTGGCCAGTGAATTCAGAAAAGAGATCACGGTCACTCACATCCATGACGAAGTTGGACCTGAAGCTTGTGGTGGGTCTAATTACAGGTCACTGCAACATAAAGGCCATGACTTCAAAATGGGGGGGTGACGACACTGAATACTGCAGGCTTTGCCAAGATGAGGAAGAAACAGAAACGGTGGAACACTTACTCTGTCACTGTCCTACCCTGATCGGGGTAAGGCATAGGCTTTTAGGTAAGCAAATTCTGCCGGATTTGTCATGCCTCTCCGAAACCGAGCCAGTAGTTATTCTTCAGCTAGCCAGAAGACTAAAATGGCTAAGGACGACACGCTGACTATAGCGTGGATGCAAACCCACTAACTCTTCTATTTCCTATCTATTCTACTCTAACCTCCTTCCCTCCAACCCTGAGTATTTATTTGGGAGCTGAGGAACTGACCACGCCTACTTTTAATCTATTTATATATAAATCAAATTTTGTTTGTTGGTAACTGAATCATTTGAGAACGACTGAGCCGATTTGGATAATTATTTTTTTTAAATGTTCTTCCTACCCCGAGTTAGATTTTTGTGCAAAGAAAAAGTGAGCACGCCCATTTTACGATGTTTCGAAAATTTCTAAAATTTTCCTGAATTTTTTTTTCTCAAGATCGGAGGATCCTCCAAAAGTGTAGATAATGTATGCAAATATCTTTTAATCGGTTATAGATGCAGCCTTCAAATTTGGAATGTATGATGGAATTTGGTACAAAAATAAATCTGTCAAATTATATTGAAATCGGTTCAGATTTGGATATATCTCCCATATGTATTTTTCGATTCCAATAAAATTTGGTACACAATTAAATTTGTCGAATTATATTGAAATCGGTTCAGATTTGGATGTAGCTCCCATATATGTCTTAGGCCGATTTCATGTATTTTATTCATCAAACACGCTATGTATCTCCAAATTCAATGAAATTTGAATTTGTGATGGAATTTGGTTTAAAAATTATTTGTCGAAACAAACATATAGCTCCCATATATATTTTCGGCAGATTTCAAGTACTTGATGTGGCGCCCGGACATAACCCCCATTGCAATTATGGGGATCATGGCCGTTTTTTCTGTCATAACCACCATAATAAATTGGGAGGGGGGCATAATACCCATTCCATTATGGCGGTTATAACAGCAAAAAAGGTCAAAATCTCCGTAATTGTAATGGGGATTATGACACGCACCTCTTGATGCATCAAACACGCTGTTTTAATAAAAATTTGGAATGAGTTACAGAAATGGGAAAAAACATATATGTCATATTATATTTGAATCGGTTGAAGTTTGGCTCCCATATATTTCGTGTATTCGATGCACATCCTACATATATATATATATATATATATATATATATATATATATATATATATATATATATATATATATATATATATATATATATATATATATATATATATATATATACTACTGTTAATAGAATCAACACCAATATTTAAGGCGCGTTCCCATAACCACTGACTATTATTGACACTCTTTTCAATATTGAGAAACAGGAAATCTACTAATTATTCGATATATTTTATAATATATATATATATATATATATATATATATATATATATATATATATATATATATATATTATAAAATATATCGAATAATTAGTAGATTGCCTGTTTCTCAATATTGAAAAGAATGTCAATAATAGTCAGTGGTTATGGGAACGCGCCTTAAATATTGATGTTGATTCTATTAACAGTAGCATTCTAAATAGCATTGCAGGAAATGCAAGAATATATAAATTTATCGATACTGTGGCAAATGAATTCCTAAAGTCTTTGATTCTGCCAGGCTTTCCATCACTTTATATAGTACTCAAAGTTGGTGCTCCTCTTATTTTATTAAGAAACGTAGAACCACCACACCTATACAATGGTACTAGGCTAACAGTAAAAAACTACACAATTTAATTGAGGCTACGATTATTACGGGGAAATATGTATGTTCAGATGTATTGCTACCTCGAATACGTGGCATGTACACGCGTTAGTAGACCGAGCGATTTGTTTATAACGCTCCTGAATTTGTTTTATTTTTATTTAAAAACCACAAAGTATTCGTATGTAAAATTTTGAAAGCAAATAAATTCAAAATTTTCAGATAGTTCAATTATTTTGTACAATTTCTTAAATTGGTAATTATTAACATAGTAATACCTATAATATTGGACTTGAAGCAGTTGGAAATTCCTTGTAGGTCTGTTGAAATTAAGCATTGTTCGGTGACATTTTAATGAAAGAAGTTTAAAGATATTAAGCCTGAACAGCGTTGGCATGTTTGTTCGGGATACCGTATTATTTTTGTTGCAACATAGTTAGACTTAAAAACAACGTTTTTTTACTAGTGGAGAAAGATTGTAATGGATATTCAAGATATATACTTGGTCTGTAAACTCCTTGCTCCATCTTTCGATAAACCCTGATGCACCATTAACTTTGTTCACCATTACTGATATGTGTTGACGAAAATTAAGTCGTTGATCAAGTAATATGCCAAGATCGTAGAAAAATTCAACAGATTCTAACTCATTGTTTTCAAAGTTATATTTTGCATTAAAAAGTCGTAGTCTAGAAAATGAAATGTGTTTGCATTGGCGTATGTTTAGTTCCATCAAATTTACATTGCATCATTCGTAAAAAAATCCAAGTCAGACTGAAGCAACCTTTGTTTAATCGGATCATTGTAGGACTGAAACATTTTTAAGTCGTTTGCTTACATTAATATATTTTAGTACTTTATAGTTGTTGGTAGATCGTTAATAAAAAGGCTAAAAGAATAGGGCCGAATTGACTGCACTGAGGAACTCCAGGGGAAATAAGGACAATTTTGGAATAGACTTGTTAATTTTTACAATTTTTACAGCAATTGAAAAAGCGAGACAATTCGCGCAATGTTTAAGAAAATTTGAAGGAATGGCGTCTGGTCCAGGATTAAACGTGCTTTTTACAGGTTTTAAGTTTTCGGAAACAGTACTGGTCTAATTTCTATCACATTTATTTGTTGGGATTCTTGAATATCATAAGGGTAATTGGATATCATGAGTTTCATTAGACATTTTTTTTCTGAGCAGGTAGTTGCGAAGAAGTCGTCAAAAATGTTACTAATGCGACACGGGACAAAACTGTTAGTGGAATTAAACGAATAATATCATTTCAGAAGAGGATAAGCTATCAACAAAAAAAAATAATATTTTATCGTGTACGAAAGTTTTTTCAATTTGATTAACTTTATTAATTTGGCTCGATTTCTTGAGAACTGAAATGGCAGACGGGTTACATTGAAGTATAGTACCGAATTATGCGGTGGCGAAAGGGAAACGGCGAAAGTGGACCTTCTTCTTCCATAATCCGTCCAATGACAACTCATAATGCAAAATGGGAAAGCAATCAGTGAAATACCGAATAAAGAGGTTGTGCAATATGTGGACTATACAAAAAAATCTCGAGAATTTTTCTGAAACCTTCAAGATACTTAAATCGCAGGTACCGTTATAAGGGGGATTATGAGCAATAGTTAGTAATTGCATTGAGCAAAAGCCAATCTGGGGTTTGGGAAATGCCAAGTGGATAGTATTCTGTTAGCCTATCAAAAAAGTTTTGCGTTTCCAGGTCAAACTTTTTTAGTCTCTATTATATAGAACCTTAAATATACACAAAGGGCCTCAAAGATTTTGCTCTAAACTTCGCAAAATTCACTATAGTGTCTTAAATTTGATGTAGTGCTTTGGGTTACAGGTTGAATCAATTGTACAAAATATGTGTCATATCGGTCTACGTTTTGGTATAGCCCCCATATATAGGGGTATACCCCGAATTCAATTTTTTTTGCCCTGATTTCAGCTATTGCCGGTTACTTGGCACGAAGACGTTTACATGTTTATACAATTTTCTGTCTTAGGTTGTAGTAACCATTACCAACTTAAAATAAAAAGAAATTGAAACAATTACGGTTCAAATGGCAAATAAAGGGAAGTACCGTTATACGGGGGCTATACGAAAACGTGGACGGACATGG
The DNA here is from genome assembly GCF_030504385.1 of Musca domestica. Lineage (NCBI taxonomy): Eukaryota > Metazoa > Arthropoda > Insecta > Diptera > Muscidae > Musca > Musca domestica. Next base: position 4,220,736 of record NW_026712338.1, on the reverse strand, counting down.
CCCATATTACAAACTTAACCTATCTCCTGGCAAAATACACATGCGTCAAGAATGTTAGCCTTCCATCTCAGGTCGTGATATCACCTATAATTTTCCGCTGATCCAGAATATATACTATGGAGGGTCTAACATGACTATTTCGAGGAGTAATAAACGGAATTACAAATTTAATATACCCTCCATAGAATGATGGAGGGTATAAAAACTGAGCCGTGCTCGTAAATGGAAAAAGAAGGTCACGTTTGTTAAAACACTTTAAATCACCGGTACGTGAACATTATTTATAATGAAAATTGTGCCGCTTATATGAGCAAGATTTGTGAAATGTTTTAAAAAATGGATATTGAAGACTGATCTGATTTTAACAATTAAGACAAATTCGGAATTGTCTCAACAGAAAATTACACAATCCAAAAAAATCGCGTGAAAAAATGTGAAATTGGAAAATTTTCATTTTAACTTTTGAAATGTCATTTCTAAAGATAATTAAAAAAGAAACAAGAACTAAAAAAAATAAACATAAAGGAAAAATCACGAAAATGAGACTATCTCATTGCAAAAATTATAATAGTACATTCTATTGACAAACTTCGTAAGGACTTTTAAACAAAAATCAGCGAACAAGTATTTCTTGATTTTTTTCCTTTTTTGTCAATTTTGCTTACCATATTGAATTCAATCGTTTTTTTAACAAAATAAAGAATTATGTTAGTTATTTTATAACTCAAGAACGGCTTGGCGGATTTTAACAATTCATACAACTTTTTAATGTGGCGTTTCCACTGCACTTGATTCGCTCTCTATTCGTTGTTTGACCCTTAACTATGAAAAAACTACCTAATTCTTCACACAAAATTTCCTGAGCGAACAATCATATTTGTACATTGTTCAAATCAAATCACTCTCAGAACAACGAAAAAATATGTCCCATCCCTAACAAATGAGAGCATTTATCGAAAAAATTAATTATGACATTTAAAAATTGAAAATAGAAAAATTTAATGAAATTTTGAAAAATTTTGGGAAGACTGAAATTTATGAATGAAAACTACAATGTAGAATAGCGTATGTACATTCAAACGAAAGTAAATTTTATATGTTTGATTTCTCTTTTTTTGTTTTCTCTCTCATCCGAGGTACGCATTTTGTCCACGAGTTGAAATTACCACAGAAAACAAAAGAGGCAATATTTTCAAAATGTTTGTATCGACAGAAAAAATGTTTGACAAGTGTCTCTCCAGCTGAATTTAAAAATAGAAAAATACAAAAATATGTTCAAAATGTCAACATTTACACAAAAAGTTGGAAACGTGACTGAAAATTATAAAATTAATGTTTTAATAAATCTTTGGGAGAAAAATAATCCTTTCTTCTATCCATATTAGTGAGAATTTAATGTATTTTAGTATAAATTCCCATTAAAATCAACAAACAAAATTTTGAAAAAAAAGGAATTATTTTACTATGAATTACGAATCGTGCCGTATGAACGGGTTAATTCGTGTACCTATTTCTGAGAGCGAACAACGTTGTTCGGTTTCCAATGGAAACATGCTCTAATGGTATATCTTGGCAAAAAATCGTGTGATAATATGCCAAGAAAAATGTGAATGAAAAAAGCTTTTTTGTCGCAATTTTTTTTTTCAATTTGACATACTATATTGAAGTGTAAATTTTTTATTGTTTTAAATTCTGAATGAAAGATATCAAAATATGATATTAAATGGGGGTCTTTCATGTCTAAAATTGGCATCTAGCTTCCAACTTCAGGACCTACATCGTGCTTCAGCTGGAAGATGCGAATACAATTAAACAAACAAAAATGACCGACAAAGCGTTATGGGGCTCATTTCAGAACGTGGACTTACTTCTTTTATATGACAATAATCCGTCCAATGAGAACTCAAAATGCAAAATTCATTGGGACTTCCATCAATGAAATACCGAATATAAAGTGCGCAAAATAAAAAAAAAAAGAATTGAACATTTAGTAAGAAAATGATTTTTATCCTTCCATAAATTCTTCCTAAACATTCAAGATATTTTAAATCGCTTTTCCAGGCCATGATATGGGTCATAACCCCCGGATAAGGCTGCAATCCAATTTCAAGTATATTATATACATATTATTATTACTATTTGCGGGGTCTGGTACTTGGATTTTTTTTAATTTTTTTTTTTTTTGCTCTTATTTGGCATCTTGGTTTCTAAGGGAGTAGAAAACCTCTTCGCATAAAATATTCAATTTTGGGAATAGGACCCATCTTGGTCTTGACCACATTCATCAATTGATTTGGCTAACAACTTGTATTAAATCTTACAGATAATTGTCCACAAAGGCATTTATTTAAGATGACATCGAACCATGTCCCACAGCAAGCATTTTTTTGTCGCTTACATAACTAATAAGTCACCAACAGGCGATGAAAACCCTCGCCGGCGATCTCGAATCTTTAACAAAAAGGCACACCGTTCGGGAAGAAATGAACCACGCACTCGTTACTCCCTAACATTGACTTTTTAGTGACAGGTGAAGTTGCCGATTAAGTAACATTGAGCCGTGGTTCATTTCTCCCCGAACGGTGTGCCTTTTTGGTGAAAGAGTCGAAATCGATGGCGAAGGTTTTCATCGACTATTGGTGACTTTATTGATTTGTATAGTTTTTAATATCAAATTATTATTTTATAACTTTAGTAATATGATTTCAAATAAATAATCGTACTTAAACAATAGGTAAAACGCATACAAAAAGCATAAGTAAAACACAGTTATTAACACAAAATTTATCTTTAATTTTTCACTAAATAATATTATTTTTTTATTTTTGTATATTACTTCTTTTTTTAATTTTAAAAAAAATATTTGAACACACACTAAAAAATACTAAAATAGACCTAATTATTTTTTACTAAATAAATTTAATATATTTTTATACCCTCCACCATACATAGTATGGAGGGTATACAGGGTTGCCCATATTCGACGGACCTTTGGGCCCATTCCAATCGGCTTGTCCGCAGGCAACATTCTTTGCGTCAATTGAATTTTGTACGGGAACAAATGCAAATCAATGCGAATAATCCGTTGTAAAGTGGACCGAGCCATGCCCAACTGCTGAGAACGGCGTTTTTGGGATGTTCTTGGGGACCTCTCAATACTGGCTCGTACGGCAGCGATATTCTCGGCCGATCGCCTTGGTCGACTTTTATATGGCCTCTTCGGATTAGAAAGAGCCTTGCCAGTCGAAAATTTTTCGTATAAACGCTTAATGGTGTTCTTAGAAGGCGCACTTCTCACATTTTTTTCACAATTGACTTCTTCTGTTGAATGTAAATTTCAACCATTTCAGAGCGCTCGCGTGGCGTGTATTGGTTCATGGTAAAAATCTGCTTGGACTGACGCTTCAAATGCGGTATTTCATTAAGCGATGTGACATCTCTGTCAAAAGTTATGGCGTTGACATATGGGTCCGTCGAAAATGGGCAACCCTGTATTAAGTTCGTCATTCCGTTTGTAACTCATCATTTTCCAGTTTTTTACCAATTCCACATATTTGTCGTTCTCGGCGCAAATATTACTGGACTATAAGAATATACGTATATCACATAGATCAATAAATGTTAAAAAAGTACCAGGTCTGTGTGTTGCTTCATTTGAATTATTTTTAGGTGAAGACGTCATTTCCACATAAATGCAGGAACAGGTATGATGAGCGACGTTCTGTTTACATATCATAGATTTATTCAATGAACTGGATATACGGACTATTCCTAACTGTTATTTGACGAATAGCTTAAGGCCTTCAATGGCTGCAGAATTTCAGGCTGTGGGCAATGGGTATGAGCCTAAATTGTTTGCCGGATTTTCGAACTCAAAAATTAGTTTTTGGATAATGCTTCTGGCTTTGAGTTGACATTGGCATTGAGTTGATGGCCAGAAGCAGGGTGCAATGAGAATCTTCCTCTTTTCTCAGCTCCTTGTTTTCATTTTCCAGTTTTTTACCAATTCCACATATTTGTCGTTCTCGGCGCAAATATTACTGGACTATAAGTATATCACATAGATCAAAAATGTTAAAAAAAAGTACCAGGTCTGTGTGTTGCTTCATCTGAATTATTTTTAGGTGAAGACGTCATTTCCACATAAATGCAGGAAGAGGTATGACGAGCGACGTTCTGTTTACATATCATAGATTTATTCAATGAACTGGATATACGGACCATTCCTAACTGTTATTTGACGAATAGCTTAAGGCCTTCAATGGCTGCAGAATTTCAGGCTGTGAGCAATGGGTATGAGCCTAAATTGTTTGCCGGATTTGATAATGTCAGTCATTTTAAAGTGATATGAACACACGAACAATGTGGGCGTAAGTTTTACCTGGCAATTTGTGCTTCATTGGGCTCTTGTGTCTTCGTCCTTTGTAACGGAGAAAAAATTTACATTGCCATTCAATCTATTTTTTTGCAAACCTTGCAGACTTCCATTTTTACTTGTAATATTTTAAAATCACAAGAAAGCAATTGTGCAGAATTAGAAAATCAAATTCGAATTTTGTATACCAATATTCTCAGCATAACTGTAAAAATTCTTATATGACAGTTTGTCATATTTTGCAGCGAATTCCAGATATAAACAAATATATTCTACCAGAATAGAAATCAGCTGGGCTAATCGGACGACCTAATTTGGCATACTTATTTTAGGCCTAAATTGGTTCTATGTGCGCTGATATTACATACATATATATATACATATAATATATATATATATATATATATATATATATATATATATATATATATATATATATATATATATATATATTTTATCGAGATCGCTTCAGGTTTGGATATAGCTCCTATATAAAACTTCCTCCGATTTACCTTTTATTGTGCACCAAACGTCTAATTTTTGTCCAAATGGGATGGAATTTGGCACTTACGACCGAATTGAGTCTAGAAACTAGTATGTCTAATTTGAAGATCGGTTCAGATATAGCTATAGCTCCCACATATACTGTTCATCCGATTTGTTATATATGTTACCCACAGTCATAATATGCACTCCGTAACAACGATATTCAAGGAAATATATCAAATACAGCTCAAAAATATCTTTGCCAAATTTTATCGAGATCGGTTCCGATTTGGATATAGCTCCCATATATATATTTTTCGGAAATCAAATTAGTCACCATCATTGTAAATGCAGAACTACTTTTCAAGAGAAAAATTAAAGCGTATGTAATAGGGTCAGGGGTCTTGAACTTTTTAATCTTATTTGATATTTATTTCAAAGATTGCTCATCTCTTCAAATTACTATTAAACCAAGGTAAAAATTTGTCTGCTGCTGCTACTGCTGCGTAGAACAGTTATCAAATAATGTCTAATTAACGCTATTTTAAAATTATCATGCAAGTCTCAAGTCTTTGAACGCAATTGATACAAAATAGTTTTTTTAATAATCTTTCATTTACCCTCACTGATAAGTCCACAACTACTAACCTAACATCGTTCACAGAATTTTGTATAGCTGGTTTAGAGCAAGGAAGCCAACTTTAAAATCAATTTAATATAATTCTCAGGTATTTTTAAGACACATTGACATTCCTCTTAAATCTAATGAACTATTCACTAAAAATTGGTCACTTTCCCAATTTCAGGAAAATGTCTTAAATAGTAACATTACACAAACCAGGTAGTCTAACATTATAGAGGAATCGCAAAATTAAGTGCCATCCCAAAATTGTATGAAAAAATATTTACTACGATAATTTCTCGCAAAATTCAATCAGCATGGCTTTCGTAGTGGTTTCTCAATTACAACCAATCTTATGCAATTTACATCAATGGTTATATAACTGACACTGTTTATACATATTATATACTCATATGTAAAATTAAATTACATGGAGTTCAATACAAACTTAGTCAAATCTTATTTAATTACTTCAGATAGCTTTTTTTATGGATATAAATTTAAAGAAATGTAAACATATGTGCTTTGATTTTGCAATTTAATATTAACGGTCATATTTTATATACTGTAGAATCATTTGTCGATCCAAAATTACATGCAATAACAATGGTAAATTATTCAAGGGACAAACCTCTTAGTAAGTGTGTGTTGACTTTGACAATTCTGTATGCTGTGATGTATATTTTAGTATCAGTTTAAGTAGGTATGTTTTATTATTTTTTTTTTTCAAACTAGTTGTTAAGTAGATTCTGTAGGTAGTTCTCGATTTCCTACTCAATGCCCATCATGATGAAGATCGTGCTAAGTATGCAGAAGGCATGAAAAAAAACAATGAATATTTCCTTGCATTTTAATATTATTTTACAATTATCTTTATAGAATCGTAAACAAAATAAACATTTACAAAAATATAAAAATTAATGAAATTAAAAAAAAAAAACAACTATTAATCACGTATTTCGTTTTTCCGTCCAGATGAAAGATGTCCACTTGGGCTTTGAAGAATCTTTAACCCTGATGTTTTGCATATAGGTTTAGTGTTGCCATGTGGATGTTAAATATTGTGAGACTATTTGATATACTCTTATGTGGATATTAAATATTGTGGAACTTTTGGAAATACCTCGTAAACACGTGAAATTCTGATGAAATTAGATGCATGAGGATTACAGTTAATTGAAGGGGTCAGAGAAAATATTATTTTTAATGTTCATACTTTAAGGGCTCTAAATGTAGTAAATGGTTCGACATTGTTATTGAGCGATCGATCGAACTTGGTATGAGGATCTCCCTTGGTTTTGGAAATTCAAAATATCAGTGTATGATACTATTATACCCTTCACCATTTGAAAGGAACTTGAAATTTTTCAGAAAAAAAACCATCAAATACAAAGACGTGGACCGACATGGCCTATTTACGAACCTTACCTACACGTTTCAGCCTTATATCTAAATGTGTTCCAAATCGTGATTTCATACTAACATCGCTAAATCAACGAAATTTTTCAATTTCGACTGAACGGAAATATATTTAAAGTATTTTCAGAAGATATATTAGATGGTACTATGGTCTCAACTACAGAAAGTAAGTTTTTGTCTTTGTCAAATGAAGTATTTTTTTTTTTGTGGAAGTAAATATTTTATATCAAAAGAAATAATATTTTATTCTTGCAAATTTTATTTTGCGTTATGCAGTGCGATTTGACAACCTTGTGGTACAATTAACATTATAAAAAATAGAAAATATCCCACTTTACGTATTGTAAACGCGTTGACTTTGTTATAAAAGATGCGACGCTGAGTTTCATACGTCACTTAATGCCTATTCATGTTTTTATATTAAGCTGGAAATGTATTTGCTGCAATTATTTTACTGTTTTTTATGTGATCACTAGCTATACCGATCCGCGTTGCTGTTTCTCCTATTTGGTTTTTAATGATTACACCGCGCAGCACAAAAAATAATTACAGGGAAAATCCTGCAGATTATTAGAGCAGAGAAAAAAATAAAAGATCCCCTCTTTTGGTCCCTCAAGTGAGTCAGCAAAGGGGTCTTTTTGATTCAGATTTGAAAACATGGTTTAAAACTTCCCTTAAACTGAATCGTAGGTCAAGTCAATATATTCTACAAAATTATTTATCATTAAATTCTGCTATTGGTCTTAGAAGACGTCTAAATCTTACCTAAACTTCAGGAATTCATTATGAATATGAATCGGAGGAATATTTTAATCGCAGGGCTGCAGGAAACCGAACTCAATCAAAATTACAGTCTACAACGTTGTTAGGATTACAACGTATTGAAGAAGAAATCCACCAGAAGTGGAAGAAGGGGATTGGTGTTCTTGTTACACCATACTGTTCAATATCTTTCAATTATATTAATAGCTTGGAATAAATTAATAGGAATCGGCATTCGCCACCACATAATTCGGTACAACACTTCAATATAATCCGCATGCAATTTTAGTTTTCAAGAAATCAAATCAATTAAATAAATTTAATCAAAAACCATTCGTACATGGTAAAATATTGATTATTAGTTCATAGCCTATTATCTTCTAAAATGATATTATTCGTTTAGTTCCACTTACCTAATAAATACCTAAAATCTATTAATAACAGTTTTGTCCGCTGTCGCTTTATACTCCCTAAAAAGACTACATATCATATTAGAGTAAAAAAAAACACTGGAAATATGCATTGTAAAATAGTAAGTCAAAATGAAAACAATCTTGCAAATAAAACATTACAATTGTATATTTCATTTTCTGCCAAGAGACAATTCCGAACTGTGTTATTTTCGACACATTGTCTTTGTCTACTCAATCATATGCTAAGTATTTGATCGACATTGGCACCCAAAAACAACCCCTATTTTGATTCATGTCTGTCACTGTCAAAGGTTCGATCGTGGCATGATCGACTCGACCATTTGCATGGTGTTCTCAAAAAAAGCAGTATGTCGACGATGATAGCGGACCATGTCATCGGCATAATTGTGCGTCATTTGTGTACGTGTGCTTCCGGCCAATTGTCGGAAGCATAGCTGGATGCGTCCCAATAAATATATTGGGCAGCTGCGAATAAATAGGCAGTCGCGGACAACTCAGCGGTACCGGGGGGAGAGTCTCGGAACAAATATCCGAGTGCCCATGATCCCTGGTTCGACGAGGCGAACAACTGCCGCCTCAAATTATCCAGTGATCGGTGTTGGTCTACCGAAGATTAAGACCCCCTAACGCTGGGGTGTTACGTAAACCGTGCCCATCAGTGTTCCTCGGTTTGCAGTCAGGGACTGTATTCCTACGGTTGCCTCACTGATACCTGGGCGTCTCAGTGAGTAACAGGCTTACTTGCCAAGTCCTTACCATGGTAGGGAGTCTATGCCATGGCGGACCTTGTCTCCTTCAAGTCCGACTTTTCATATGGAGATAAATAATACAATCAAAAACAAAGCCCCAACAACCACCAATGACACTATTTTCAACTCGGGAGGGGACGACTCAATACTGAATTACAGTGACGTCATCCATGAAAGTATTCAGCAACATGGTGAACAATTGTCCGCTCTCCTGGAAAAGACAAAAACGCTGAGGCTCAGTCAGGAAAGTATTCTTTCTGGCCTTGAAAATGACTCACCACTCTCTGATGAGGAACTTGACATCACGGTCATTTCCTCGTCTCAAAGTGGTAAGTCATTTCAAAGAGCCGCTCAGAACACTCCCGACAAAACTTGCGCATAGTCACAAATCCAGGAGGGATCATTGTCGGTCACCTCCGATGTTACAAGCCTCGATCGGCAAGACGCCATCAACGTAGGTACTGGCAGGAACCCGAATGAGGCGAAAGCAAGGCGAGGCTATAAAAGGTCGGTAAATTACTGTAAGAAATTTATCGGCCAGGACCCCGCGCAGATAACGAAGAGAGAGAGGATTCGGATTAAGATGAACCTCAAGGTAATTGCAAAGTTCGAAAAGAACCACCCGCACTTACCAAGCTGTTCTCTTAATCGGACTCTTCTACCTCTCCTACAATCTGCTATCAGCAGTAGGGTAAACCAACCTGTGGTTCAACCCTCTGCTGAGGGCCCAGCGGAGGTCAGAAAATCCACCGCCGACGACAAGACCACCACGGTCGTTGTTCACGCGGTGACGGTTAGTGCTGAACCTGCTGGGTCAAACCCACCTGCCAAAAAGCGCAGGAACAGGAAGACCAAGAAACCGGAGCCCGTGATAGCCGTAGCCTCGGCAGTTCCAACGAAAGCCGACACCTCTTCACGCTCGGTCTACAGAGGAACCACACCCTGAGCCCAAGAAGGCATCTACAACCCCGGCTTCTCGGCCTACACCTACAACTTCCACTCCGTCCGTCAGCAAGTCGGTCGCGACCAAACCGGCCCTACCAGCCCCTTCAAGCTATAAGCCTGATAAGGTCCACAAAGAGGAGGTCAAGTCACAAACGGCAGGCAAAACAGGACGGAAGAGGAAGTACTCTCAGACCATTTACCCGGACAATCTTCGAGTAGCAACTATCGACAAGGCTGAACCGGAAGGTAAAATCAGCGGCAGTCGATGGCTGCTATTCGAAGATCGACTGAGGGAGCTTGTCTTTACGGGAGAAGGTGACCCAAGAGGAATTCAGTTTGGCAGCGCAACCCTTTACAGAGGCGTGAAAGTCATGTGCTGCGAAAACCAGGAATCTAAGGATTATCTGGTCACCGCAGTATCTGGATTTCGCGACCTCTGGCAAGGCTGTGATCTGGCGGCTGTATCCTTAAAGGACATCCCCTGTCGTAAGGTATTGACAGCCTGGGTGCCACCACCATCCGTGGATCCGGCACGCAGAACAGACAACTGGCGTCTTGTCAGTTCAAGCACTGAGGGAGGGGGCCTGCTCATCAAAGTACCTATGGATACGGATGGCCACGAGTACCTTCAATCTCTTGGGGGAAAAATTGCATTTCGGCGCTGGATGGATCCGTTTCCGTCTAACGCCGTTGCATTAGGTGGAAGAAAACAGCGGCTACTTAGCATCATGCAGATTAATCTGCATCACTGCAAAGCAGCTGCTGCCGAACTCCTCCTATCCCTCTCGAAAGCTGAAGTAGACATAGCTCTGGTTCAGGAACCCTATATATACAATAATAGGGTAACTGGACTAGGGAGTGGGCAGTACGTCTCTTATGCGGTCTCCAATGGTGATAAGATAAGGACGTGTATTGTTGCCAAAAAGAGTTTAAATCTTATCTTCCTTAGCAACTGCAGTGGAGGAGACGTTACGGTGGCGAGAATGGATTCTAAATCCGGGAGTACAACAGTGAGATCAACAGTGGCTAGAGACCAAAACTTGGCTGACAGAATTGTAAGCTTACCCAAAATTAAGTGGGCTATAGACACATTCAAGCCTTTTAAATCCCCAGGACCAGATGGTATTATTCCCGATATGATCCAGCGTGTCTCAGCGTCAATATCCCCAATACTGGGGGAGATTTTCAAAGCTTGTCTGTGTTTATCCTACATCCCGGAATCATGGAGAGAAGTCACAGTCACTTATATCCCCAAAGCGGGGAAACCGAGTCACTCACTTCCTAAGGACTATAGACCGAAGGGTCCCTCATCCTTCTTATTGAAAACTTTGGAAAGGCTGATAGACATAGATCAGATCTCTACTACCCAAGACCGCCATCAACACTGCTCAGGATGCCTATATGAAAGGTAAATCTGTTGAAACAAAGCAACATGATGTCGTAGGTTATATAGAGAAGAACATGAATGTTTCCTTATTCACCTTGGCTGCATTCCTCCATATTGAGGTAGCCTTCAACAACGTCACGTTAGAATCCATTCATGATTCACTATCAAAACTTAAGGTACCCCAACTCCTCATAGACTGGATTGATACTATGCTTAGCAGCAGAATCATCAACTCGAGCATTGGGGAAACATCCGTCAGGAAATCGGTCACTAGGGGCACGCCGCAAGGGGGCGTCATATCACCCTTACTCTGGCTTTTGGTTATTAACAATATACTTATAGATCTAGAGGTAACAGGGACAAAAGTAGTCGCATACGCTGATGTGTCGTCCTATTAATTGCCGGGAAATTCCTGCAAACAATCTCGGACCTAATGCAAGGAGCTCTAGTCACCCTATCACGGTGGGCGCGTCACACTCTACCCACCTGACATACACAAAATGGGCCCATAACAACCCACCGCCTGGGCCCATAACAACCCACCTTTCCGCGGCATAGCTGTTTATACCGACGGTTCTAAGATGGAGTGTGGTACGAGAGCTGGAGTCTTCTGTGATACCCTTTATTTTCGTGAATCCTACAAGCTTGGAAACAACTGTAGCGTATTTCAAGCGTAAAGCTTTGCGGTCAAAAAGGCCACAGACCTGCTTGTCACGAGGAACACTGAGGTCAGCGGTCCGGTGACTATACATGTCGATAGTCAAGCGGCACTGAAGGCCTTAAATTCCTTTAATATCAAGTCTAGGGCTGTTTTGAACTGCAGGAAAGCCTTGGGAAACACTGGGTTGTCCATCAAGCTCTGTTGGGTTCCTGGACATTATAACATCCCAGGTAACGAGACTGCAGACGAATTGGCCAGGCTAGGATCCGAATCAACTACAATTGAAGTAGACAACTCGGTTAAACCACCACTGTGCCATTTCCTACAGGTCATTCATAGACATTACTCTGAGAAAATCCAACAAAAATGGCTGGGAAGTGGGATGCACCATCCCCAAAAGAATCTGGCCCACACTCTCAGAGAAGAGAACAAGGTCGCTGCTGTCATTGTGGAAACCTGATCTAAAACTTGTGGTGGGTATCATCACAGGTCATTTTAAGGTGAGGGCTATGACCTCGAAATGGGACAGCGACGACATTGACTACTGTAGGATCAGTCAAGATGAAGAAGAAATCGAGACAGTCGAACACTTGCTCTGCCACTGCCCACCTAACCTGTGTATGTGTGCTTAAGTTGAGTGTGTGTATATTGCTCCGACGGTAGAGCAGTTTGAGTGTGCGTTGTTATTGTGGAGCAATAAACACAATTGGAAATATAAAATTAAGTACAAATTCATATTTTTTGTGTAAACTTGCCTATTCTTGTAATTTTCGACATAGGTCTGACACTCACTGAAGAAAATGGTCTCAATTCTTAATTACGAAAATATGCTGAAAATTCTTTTTTTTTGACATCTTCATAAAATTCGGATCATAAAACAATAAATAAATTGTAAATTGGATAACATTTTTGTGAAGTTAATTTATTTTATTGATATTTTATATATTTATACCAGAGGTATACGTTCGAAAAAATGCTGTTGCAGAACCTGCAAGAATCTGATAGTTTTGCAATTTACTTGCAGAAATGTGTCAAAAGATTATTTTTTTACTAAGAATTCACAGCGCAATCGTAAAAGCAGGAATTTGGTTTCCCTCCTCGTTATTTGAATGCTCGTTTCATTGATAATTGTATCATCTTGTTGCTATTTTTTTGAAACAAGCTATTTTAAGACACGCTATTCAACATGCCCATTTATTGGTCAATACATGTTATGACGACGGCTTTGAGTCCGACCGACATGACGAGACATTGAGCATTTAGTTGGATGTCACGTGTCTGTGTTTGATCAAACAGGGCATAACATGACGAGCTTTTTCTCTCAATGGCATTAAAAGAGAAATATGTGGCATTTGCTGCCCTTTATCCCAAATGTCAGGGTTTAACTCTTTGTTGAGCTTTTTTAAGTTTTAGAACACTGAATAAAGTATTAAGCTTGTTTTGTATGTCATTGTAGAGAGCGATCAAGATGCAGTAATTTTTTACTAACTTTTTATATTACCATGTTGTTACCTTATAAATTTGTACACATCGAAATGGCGTCGAATCAAACATTTAGAGTATTACAAATTTATAGGGAAACACTTATGTACTCCTCGGGGGAGATTTTAGTGTTTAGTGCGATTTTACCTGAGGGTAATCTAGTTTCGTGTCTACTCGACTTAACATTGCAAGGACAAACGCTGCTGTTTTTCCGGTTCCAGATTGGCTTTGAGCTATCATATTTTGTGGCGGATCTGCCAACAATATAGGTAGGGCATTTTCCTGTATTTTCGATGGGGCGTTAAAACCCATGTTGTATATTCCTTTTAATATTTCAGGTTTTCTAAAAGAAGATATATATTAATATCATTTTACATATGCAGATACATATTATACTTACAAATGAAGTTTCTCAAATGTTTTCACAGAGTATAAAGGCGACGACGGATCCTGGCGTTGGACTTCTAAATCCAACTTCGACTCTACCAAACCTTTACGAATAATTTTTAGAAGGAGACTGGTTTCAGCAGGGCTATTTAAAAATAAATAAATCAAAAAAGGAATACATTAGGGTATATATTTTTTAGTCGGCGTTGATATTGTAACCATTTTGTATTTGATATTTCATCATCATATAACAATAGCGAAACAATTGGAAATTTTGGTTTCCGAATTGAAAAAAAAAAATGTTTGGAAAAGGGTTTACCAAAGTTATATTCCAGCTAATTTTAAACCAGATTGGGAATCCATTGCTACAAAATTAAATGTAAACGGGCCTTCGATTAGAGACTCCGATGGCTGGCAAAAAGTATGTTAAAATTACTGGAGGTGGCATTTTGAAGCAAATGACTTTGTCGCTTTGGTGGGGGGGGGGGGGTCTGTCGCGAATGTAATGCAGTTTCAAAAGTTACTGAATAAACTAGGTCGTGCACTTGGAAGAGAAAATACGGAAAACAACTTTTATTTTAAACTGTCGATGTCGCTTCTGTGCCTTACCGTAATACTATTTTGAATTTTTTAATATTATATATATATATATATATATATATATATATATATATATATATATATGCACTACTTTAACGCGTAAATAACGAAAACCATTAGAAAAGCAGTAACATGACATACATACACGAAGGGTTTGTCTTTCGGATTTATTTAATTCATAGTAAATACCAAGCGTACAGTAAACTGCAATCTTTTGAAGTTGAGTGGCATTTCTATTGCAATTAGTGAATTCGAGATAGCAACATACTTCGCCGTAATAATCAATTGTTGTGTTGTTTTTAGTGTTAGCCTAAGGCGTTGTGGGTCAATGGTTCTTATTAAAATCATATCCCAATCTGATCCGATTTAAATATAATTTAAAAAAAAAAAAACCTTTTACACCAAACTCCGCCACACCTTTCATATTTCATTGAAATTGGTGCGTCAGATATGTGAAATCGGCCGATAATATATATATATATGGGAGCTATATCCAAATCTTAACAAATTTCCAATTAATTTGTCACATTTATTATTGTAACCAAATTCCGCCACACATTCTGAATTTCATTGGTTTCGGTCATATATATCATGTTTGGTGCATAACATATATGAAATCGGCCGAAATATATATGTTAGCTATATCCAAACCTCAACTGATTTCAATATAATTTGGCAATTTTTTCTGGTGCCAGATTTTGTCTCTCTCGCTTTGGGTGCATCAAATATGTGAAATCGGCTGAGTATATATATATATGGGAGCTATAATAAAATCTGAGCGTATTTGAATATAATTTGTCAAATTTATTTTTGTAACAAATTTAGCCACTCATGCCGAATTTCATTGGAATCGGAAATGCGTATCGTGTTTTGTGCATCAAATATGTGAAATCGGCGGAAAATATATATGGGAGCTATATCCAAATCTGAACCGATTTTAATATAATTTGACTAATTTATTTTCTAATCAAAATCCCGTTGTATATTCCAAATTTCTTTGGAATCGAACATACTTATCGTGTATGGTGCATAAAATACATGAAATCGGTCGAAAATATATATGAGAGCTATATCCAAATCTGAACCGATTTTAATATAATTTGACAAATGTATATTTGTTTTAATTTCCGCTACACATTCCAAATTTCATTGAAATTAGAGATACATAGCGTGCTTGGTGCATCAAATACATGAAATCGGTCGAAAATATATATGGGAGCTATATCCAAATCTGAACCGATTTCAATTTAATTTGACAAATTCATTTTGGCTCCCAATTCCCTTACTTATTTTAAATTTCATTACAATTGGAAATACATATCGTGTTTGGTGCATCAAATACATAAAATCGGTCGAAAATATATATGGGAGCTATATCCAAATCTGAACCGATTTCAATTTAATTTGACAAATTCATTTTGGCTCCCAATTCCCTTACTTATTTTAAATTTCATTACAATTGGAAATACATATCGTGTTTGGTGTATCAAATACATGAAATCGGTCGAAAATATATATGGGAGCTATATCCAAATCTGAACCGATTTCAATATAATTTGGGAAATCAATTTTTTAGATAAAATCTATCACACGTTTCAAATTTCATTGAAATTGGGGATACATAGAGTGTTTGGTGCATCAAATGCTTGAAATCGGTCGAAAATATATATGGGAGCTATATCGAAATCCGAACCGATTTCAATATAATTTGACAAATTTATTTTCTGATTAAATTCCGTCACACATTCCAAATTTCATTGGAATCGAACATTCATATTGTGTTTGAGGCATCAAATGAACGAAACCGGTCGAAAATATATATGGAAGCTATATCCAAATCTGAACCGATTACAATATAATTTGGCAAACTTATTTTTGTTCCAAATTCCGTGACGTATTCCAAATTTGGAGACTGTATCTTCAACCAATCAATAGATATGTGCATATAAAATCTAAATTTTTGGGAGGTACCTCCAATTCTTATGCTATATCTCCAGTTCCAAGTGGAAATTCAAAAATGTATATAGCCTATGTTACTTTCAGGCGATGTTGCAGTATATATGGAAATTTTCAGGAAAATCTATTCAGCGGTTTTCGACCATAAATTACAAACATACAAACATTTTCCTCCTATATATATATATATATATATATATATATATATATATATATATATATACATATATATATATATATATATATATATATATATATATATATATATATATATATATATATATATATATATATATAGATATATAGCAATATATATATATTTTCGCATCAATTTAGGTCTTTGACATTTTAGGTCTTTGACATTACTACCTTCAAGTCGCATTGAGTTTGATGGATCTACCGTAAGCCCAAAAACCGAAGTCATGTACATAATTCAATTAGCTTTGAAGTTTTACCAAAACTCTCTCACAAAAGCAACTTTTCATTAACGCTCGAATTGTAAAAATCTACCATCCCTCGAATCTTGAATTGAAGTTCGTTAACTTTGAAAAAGACTGGCGTTCAAAACACAATACAGTAATAAAAATGTTGTTTTAAAAACAAATACAGAATTAAGTTTACATTTTGTATCTATATATTTAAAATAATTGGTAAATTTTAATTGTTACTCAGTCGACGAAGCCTATTATTAACAAAGTTTTGCCATATAATATTTCCTCCAAACGAAAATTATTTATCTGTGACAATTAAAGAGTCCGGCATTACGAATGATAATCTCAAGAAAAGATAAAACGAAACAAAAACAACTAAAAAAATATTACGTAAAAACATCTTAGTATTTTGAAATGCTAATTAATAAGTAAGGGCAAGCACAGACATGAAAAATTTCCATAGATTTTATGGAGAGAAACCAGGACCTACCGAAGGGCTATATCAAAGGTGATCAAGTAATATCCGAAACAAATTGGTAACAATTTACTGAAAAACTAAATTCCTCGGGACCACCTACCAGAGATTGCAATACATGGAAAAGACGTGGGCAGAAATGCACCACGAAGAAAAAAACTGGGGTTGTCATCTCAACAAATATTGACGAGGAATCAATTGCAATATTGTGTGGTATTTATAAAGTGTTAATGGTACTGAGGGGGCAAAAAAGAGAGACGGATATGGATGCTTCTTATATATATACTCTCGATGAGACATCTACCACTTCAAAGGTCTTAAAATTAACAACCTTAAAGAAAATAGTAATTTGGATACCACCTTTTTACATCATGCTCGCACACCGTTACCGAAGCCGAAAATATTTAGAGCACCTATTCCATCTGCTTCAAAAACGGATTTAAATAATCTTTTTAAACAGGAAAATTACCAACTAAAAACAATTGTCCAGCTTATAAAAAAGAATTAATGTAATGGAGGAACAGTGAGTTAAATGGAAGCTACAAAAGCCGTTATTCTATTTATCGACACCGGCACAGGTCGACGGCTTTTGTTGCGAATCGGTATTGGAATTGTCAATATTAGCACTTATCGATATTTGTGAGGTTCTTGGCATTTTTAAGAAAATGTGACGACGACGTTTACTTGTATTGGCTCTGATTGTATCGTTACAGTTTTTGATGTCGATTGTATTGTATTTGTTAAGAGTTTTTCTTTTTGGTTAATAAAATAAAAATGGAAAATCCCATAATAAAAATAGCAATATCATGTCAATGCAATAATTTAGTTGAAGAGTTGGAAAAATCCACCTCTTGTAAAGGGATTTCGGAGAGGCCACCAAGACCACAGATGGAGTGATGGATGGCAAAGCAGAATATATGTTGTGTATTTTGAAATAAAAATCAGCACGCGATGAATAAGATTTAACTCTATAACTCTTTATTTAATATTTAACACAACAAAGTTTAAGAAAATATTAAAATGGTGATTGAACGGTTTGTACTGGTTGATGATTAAAATGGCAGTGCGTTATGCTAACAATAACTTAACATCCATGGCTAATAGTTGAAAAGTAACGATTAACAATTTAGTACAAAAAGATACATTTTCATTCCAAGGGAACATTTAACATTACAGGGTTACCACCCAATATTAATTAAGTAACTACTGAAATACACCACAATCTCCCAGGCTAATATTGAATATGGTCTTATAAATGAACAGGAGGTCTTCTTGTTCGGCTTGAACGTCTTAACATTGTTGGTGTTTCTGGTGTAGACACTTGTGGTTGGGGAATGATGGGAGTGTTAATCGGATTGACAATTCTTTGCTCAATTCTAATTTCATCAAAGGCAGGTTTAGTTTTTGTTTGTACTTCATCAGCGAATGTTACACATTTTCAAGTTTTGGAACGTCGGATTTGTACAGTTGATTGATGTGACGTTTCAGTTCATAACCATTATCCAGTTTTATTTGGTAGTGTAGATTCCCAAACTTGCGAATGACCATTCCTAACTTCCATGTCGGCTTATTTCTGTCGTAACATCGTACCTGTACTCTCTCTCCCAGGCTTAATTGGCGAACATTCCTGCCGGTTCTTTCATTGGACGAATAGTATCCAATTTAATTCTTAAGGCACGACGAGTTCAGCAGGGCTCTTCCCGTTTGCCAATGACGTTGCTCTGTAACGTAGAACAATTTCTTGAACCTTTTCAAATACGTTACCTCTTTCATCCTCCATAGCTTTCAGCTTGCATTTTAAAGTTTGAATGTACCTTTCGGCTAACCCATTCGTGGCAGGACGACCTGGAGCGATAAATTTTTGGATAATTCCATTTTCCATACAAAAATGTCGGAAAACGTTGCTTTGAAAAATCGTAGCGTTGTCGGATACCATGATTTGTGGAAGACCATGTGTCGAAAATATGTTTTGAAGTAGCAGAATAGTTTTTTCAGTGGTTGGGACCTCTCGAATAATTCTAACTTCTGGCCATTTTGATTTTGCATCCACCAACACTAAAAAATGATGGTTTTGAAACGGTCCTGCGTAGTCGATATGGACCCTTTGAAAATTTTCACCCGGTTCTTCACATTGATGCGTAATTACTTTAGCAGGAGTTTTCCTCACCTGTGCACAATTTTGGCAGGCTCTTACCAAATGTTCGATGCCAGAATCAATGTTTTTCCAATAGCAAAATCTACGTGCTAACTGTTTCATCTTGACAACACCTATGTGTGTATGATGCTATTCTTTGAGAATATGTGGACGTAGGTTGACAGGAATTACTACCCGATCGCCACGAAATATAACTCCATCTTGCAAGGCATATCTTGGTTCCAAGTTTTTCCCGCTCAGAAGGTCTATTTTCAAAGTTGATAATTCGGGGTCCCTTTCTGTCTCCAGTGCAATGGTTGCAGCAGTAATGGATGAGGACGAAATTTGATTTATTATTTGATCTGAATATTTTTGACTTCTTCGTCCAAAAAATGCTTGAATTTGTTGTTGTTATCTATCGGGGCTCTGGATAAACAATCTGCATTTGAATTATCGATTTCTCTGCGATGGACAACTTTGTAATTAAAATTTTGTAAAAAGGATGTATATCAGAGAAGTCTTGCTGACGTCATCGCTGGTGTTTTTGCACTTTGGTGAAAAATCCTCGAAAGTGGACGGTTGTCCGTAATTAGGGTAAACTCTCTTCCCATCAAATATGTAAAATACTTGTCAACAGCATATATAATAGCCAACGCCTCACGGTCCAGTTGACTATAATTTTGTTCAGCCTTAGTCAAGGCTCTCGATGCAAAAGCTACGGGGCGTTCTACTCCGTTTATGATGTGTGATAAAACAGCACCAATACCTGTGGGACTTGCGTCACAAGCCAAGGTCACAGGTAAGGCTTCGTTGTAGGGTGTAAGAACTCTATCAGCAACAATTTCTTCTTTCAGATTTTTGAATGCTTTTTCACAATTTGATGTCCACAGAAACTTTCTACCATCTTCCAACAGCTGTCGCAAAGGATGTGTTAAAGTTGATGTATTCGAAATGAATTTTGAATAATATGTGATCATGCCAAAAAACGTTCGCACATCGTTGACGTTTTGTGGTCTTGGCAAATTAAATTCGATTTTACGTCGACACTTTGATATTTTGTTGTGGCTGACAACATAGCCTAAATATTGCAGCTCGGTTTTGAAAAATTCGCACATGTTTCTGTTCACATGCAGTTGATTTGTTTGTAGAACTTCCAAACACTTGATTAATCGGCATTCGCATTCATTTATTGTTGCACCATGTATTATTATGTCGTCGAAATACGATATTGTGCCTTCTAGCCCTTGTAAAATTTGATCTAAAATGCGATTGAATTCACTTGGTGCGGTTTTTATGCCAAAAGACAGTCGATTCATTTGATATACACCTCTATGTGTTGAAATAGTTTGAATCTGCTTGCTATCTTCATCCACTCTAACATGTAAATATGCCTTGTACATGTCAATCTTGCAAAAATATGTAGAATTTTTGAGTATATTGAAAATTTCATCAATTCATGTGCTGGTTCCAATTGAGGATTCACTCCAATTTTGTAATCCACACACAAACGTACATTTCCATCTGGTTTGGGAATGACGACCAATGGAGACCCCCAGTTGCTTTTATTCACCTTTGAAATTATGCCGTCACGCTCTAAGCTCCATCTTTTCACGCAGTGCAAAAGGAACTTGTCTTTCTCGCACAAACACTGGTTTCGCACCTTTTTGTAATTTCAAACTGCACATCGACTCTGGAATACAACCAAATTGTTGTTGGAAAATTTCTGGATAGTTTTTCAGGATTTCATCCACCGGTCGCACCTCGAAAATTGCATAATTGTCACCTTATTCATTTCCTAATTCTGCATCTGTAAGTTTTATGTCTAAATGGCGTATCCAAACTCGGCCAAGCAGAGCTGAATGTTTCGAATTCACAATATACAATTCTTCAGTTGATTTTTTGTTATTCAACCAACTCCGATGGGAACAAAAACATCTCCCGTATATGACCGAAATGCCATATTTGCCTTTTTAATAGGTCTATTTATGTTTAATATTTTGTATTCGTTCTCGGGAATTAATGTAAAGCCGGCACCAGAATCAATTTCAAATAATTGCACTTTTCCTTCTATTGTTATTTTGCATAGAACTTTTGTGTATCTCTTTTTGACATTTGATTGTTTTGGTATATATCGATAATTTTATTTATACCAACGTTATCGCTCATGGGGTAGGTTCCGTGTGTGCCATTGTAACTATTTTGATCAAACAGCTGATTGCACTGATCAATTGAATGTGTGTATTTACCATCATTTGATTTCTTTTGTTTCATCTTCGCCTGTATACATACTTGTTGTACATGACCAAGTTTACCACAGACACTGCACTTTTGCGTTCGTTTATTTATTTTGCATTCATTTGCAATATGATTTGGCCGGCCGCAACGAAGACACACCCCTTCTGAGCCTAGTTCGCCGTAGTTAATTCTCGTAGTTGATCTTGAACGGTGTTGACTGCGACTTCTATTTTTCATTTGATTTATTTCTGTTGATGATGATGTGTTGTGTGAGATTGCATGGCTGTCAATTTTCCCGCTTCAAGTGTTGTTGCTTTTTCTACTATTTGATGAAATGATGCATCGGGCGTTTGTAGTAATTGTTCACGTATATGTGTATCTCGCTCTTATAAATTGTGAGCGCAAAAATAACTCAGCAACAGACTTTTTGCATACGCATTCAAACTTACATGAACTTGAACGTTGTTGTAAAACAGCTACAAATTCTGAAATACTTTGGTTCTCATTTTGCACTTCACAAAGAAATTTATGTTGTTCAACCAACGTATTCTTTCTCGGGCAATAGTGCGAATTTAATAGTTGAATTATATTATCATAATTCAATTCACTAATGTTCTTTGGGGCTGCTAATGTAGCTAAAGTAGCATAAACTGATGACCCAATGTATTGCAACAACAACTTAGCACAGGTAACTTTGTCATCGAATACACCTTTTAATTGTAGGTGCACTTCCAAACGCTCCTTATAAGTCTTGAAGCTTTCGTTTTTTGGTTCGAATGTATAAAAATTGGTAATTATGTTGACACTTGTTGAAGCCTGCGTTTGTTGGTTCTTTATCGCTGTTGCCATTGTTGTTATGGCTTCTAAAAGTTGCGCCAATTGAGCGGATTCCATTTTAAGTTATGCTCAAGATAAAACCATTTATTGAATTTATGCACAAAATCTTATTCACAATTTGTTGAAATTGACTTTATACTCGTCGCCAATCTTTGTTGTGTATTTTGAAATAAAAATCAGCACGCGATGAATAAGATTTAACTCTATAACTCTTTATTTAATATTTAACACAACAAAGTTTAAGAAAATATTAAAATGGTGATTGAACGGTTTGTACTGGTTGATGATTAAAATGGCAGTGCGTTATGCTAACAATAACTTAACATCCATGGCTAATAGTTGAAAAGTAACGATTAACAATTTAGTACAAAAAGATACATTTTCATTCCAAGGGAACATTTAACATTACAGAGTTACCACCCAATATTAATTAAGTAACTACTGAAATACACCACAATATATTTTAGAAAAATAAGGTGTATGACAAAGTTTTTGTTTGGTAGGGCTTAAAATGTAAAGTTAAAACAGTGGTTACCAAAAAATCCGAGTGTACGGCTACTGGAGGCGGAATATTCAAGCAGCTGGCACTCAGTCTCTTAGAGGAAGCTGTGGCAAATCTGCTCATATACCAGAAACAAATAAATCCTGAGGTAGCTGTTCAGGGAGTGCAATGCCAAAGTCAATACCAAGAAGTAGTTTGGCTTCGGGTTTTTTCAGCCTCCGTCATTTTGAATTTTATCCTTGTGGACAAACTTTATTTTCCAAACATTATTTTTTAGGCAGAATCTTCGGCACGACTGGCTGTGATAGTCCCAGGTTCAAATCATTTCCGACACTTAGCTGGTACGATCCCTTGGCTAAAAAACGCAACATTGCATAAATAACAATGCATTTTATTGCAAATTTGCTGCTTACTTTTCATCTGGTTATAATTATTGTATGGCATTTCTGCAAACAAGTCTTCGTTTACTTATAAAATTTATTTCATATTCTTCATCATTCGATTTAAAATTACATTGAGGAACGAAAAAACATTTTTTTATCAATAATTGTAAACAAAAATAGAATAAGGGTAAATGAACAAGAAAATGCAAAATAACATTAATAGTATCAATAGTTTATAAATAAAATCAGTTCCAATGTTATAAAGATTTGTATGTATTATTTTAGTACCTCAACGATGTCGTCCCTCAGTCGTTTTGCGATATTAAACGTACTACTTTGAAAAGCCTATTCCTCGTCATTTACGTTTACGTATAATGTCTTCCTCCCATTCCAAAATTACTTCTCTGCATATATTATGCACGAAATCGTCAATTGTCCTCTAAATAATGTTGCGACCAGATGCATGACATTAATTAAATACAGTATCACCTTTTTAAGGAGTTAGCAACCTATTGCCAAAATCGCTACGTCTCGAATTTAATTCCCCCCGGCTATACTGGTTTAAAAATTTTTTTTTCTGACATTGAGGCTAAATTTTCCCTTTCTGTTTTAAAAAAAGGCTTCGTCGTCTTTTGTTTTGATTCCCCATTTATTCGTTATTTCATTCTGCTAATGTTGCCATATTCACAATAGATCAGAATATGAAGAAGCTAAAACAAAAACGACTGTTTTTAAATTACAGATTTCAAAGCACTCTACGGATTTTGTGACATTCTTGTTTATTTTCTTATTTCTTAGTTTGGTGAATGCTGTCATATGCCAAACTGAAGATGGTTGGAAGTAAAACAAAACATGATGTTGATGTGTTAAGAAATGTTATACTACTTTATATAACCAAGTTTCTGTTTTATCTATAGTAGTCTTTGATTTACTATTATATTACAATTCATGTTGTACATACTCAAGTTTTTCATTCTTAATAAAACTTCTACTACAAAAGGTTATGAGCCCAGGAGTCTCTGAGAAAAATAAAAATTATAAAAATATAGAACTTCAAAAATTTATGAAAATTTTTTTTTTAAGAAATGGATTTTGCTAAGCACATCAAGCCTTTGGAAAACGAAACGGACTATCCAATATGGAAACGGAAGATGCGTGATTTATTAGACTATCACGAAGGAGCAATTGACGTTATTGAAGGTAAACTAAAGAATCCAAATCCACCATCCTCTGATGCCACGAGTGAACAAAAGAAGCTGTACAAGGAAAAGTCGGACTTGTATAGAAAAGCAAACAGTTATGCAAAATCCATGATAGCAAGCGCAGTAAGTGACAATGTGTATCAAAAGATAATGGATAAAGAAACTGCTGCTGAGGCTTGGGAATCGCTAATGGTTCAATTTGAGGCTAGATCGAAGGATCAATTATTCAAAATATGTATTGACTTCTTCTCATTTACATGGAATTTAAGTGAAGACGTGAGCTTACATATTGCAAAACTCAAAAGTTTGTGGATAGAACTCAATAACGGATTGAAAGGACGTAAGGAAAATGAGCTCCCAGAAGTTTTATTAGTTTGCAAAATCCTTCAAATTTTACCAAGTCATTTTGATACTTTTAAGTCAAGTTGGATGCTTTTAACAAAAAACGAAGAGAAGAATTTTGAGGAAATGACCGCACAACTCTGTATGTATCAAAGAAATTGCAAAGGTGCTGATGTTAAGGACGAAGAAGCTTTAATGCTTAATAATGTCAAGAAAAAATTCCCACAAACCAATAATACAAAAACAAGCAAGAAAAATGGTGCATGCAATTATTGTCATAAGAAAGGTCATTGGATACGAGATTGCAGAAAATGGATAAGTGATGGTAAGCCTATAAAAGAAAAGAAGGCTGAAGCAATAACTCCTCAACACCAGATTTTACCTTTAATGTATGAAGAGATTAACACAATTAAGGAGGATATTTCAAAGAATTGGTGGATTGATAATGGCGCTACACGACACGTGGCAAATAATAGAAATGTATTTAAATCTTTCGAGAAGTTCAAGGAATGTTGCAAGATTAAAGCGGCCGGTGGTGAAATGTTAGATGTAATTGGGAAAGGTACAGTTGATATCAAGTCTTATGTCAACAACAAGGTAATCCAAATCACACTAACAGATGTTTGGTACGTTCCAAGAGTGTCAAGGAACTTATTTTCTGTTTTATCTGCACAAGACAAGTGTTCAAACAGTGAATTTAAGTCAACAGCAACTGAGTGTGAACTTTGGGTCAATAATAAGGTGATATTAGTTGGTCATCGGGAAAAAGGAGGCACATTGTATCTAGCGGATATTGAAACAGTCATCTCAAATTCAACAAATGAAGTAAATTTAACGGAATCTGATAACACATTGCAACTATATCATGAACGTTGGGACACCAGAATAAACGCCATGTACAGAAGAAACTAAGGGAGGAATTTGGTATTAATGTAAAACTTGATATGCAAATTTGTGAATCCTGTATTTATGGAAAGTCACATCGATTACCTTTTGGTACTAGAGAGGTTTCTAAAAGACCAGGCGAATTAATGTCAGCTGACGTATGTGGCCCATTCCATATGTCTTTCAGCAAAAGGAAGTATTTGGTCATATTTAAAGATGCATACAGTAAATATTGTTTTGGATATTTCTTGAAGGAAAAATCCGAAGTTAAAACTGTATTGAAGGAAGTTCTAGCTTTTTCAGAAAATCAAGGAAATCCAATAAAAGAATTTTTGAGCGATAATGGTGGCGAATTCGATAATAATGAAGTAAAGCAAATTCTAAAGAAATATGGAGTTACACAGAGACTAACTGCTCCCTACACTCCGCAACAGAATGGTGCAAGCGAGAGGGAAAATAGAACTGTAATTGAGATGGCCCGTACTTTTAAGTACTCGAATAAGAATGTCCAATTTCCTGAAGCTATTTGGGCTGAGTTAGTTCGTACCGCCATATATATTTTAAATCGTACTCGCAAGACACCAGTTGATGACAAAAGTCCACATGAACTTTGGTTTGGAAGAAAACCCAGAATTACTCATTTGAGAATAGTTGGAAGTGAATGCTATGTCCATGTTCCAAGTCAGAAGAGGAAAAAGATGGATTCAAAGGCAATCAAGGGACATTTAATTGGATATGATACTGAAGAGCGTTATAGAATTTACATCAAAGAAAATCAGAGTGTAATTTTGTCAAGAGATGTGACATTTAATGAACAAATTTCAAAATGTGACGATCAAAAGCAAGAGATGAATGAAGAGTTTTCAAATAAGAGAGCTGAAGAAATAAAATTGCCATTTAAATCATATGAGAGATCTAAAGAAGAAGTGTTAGAAGAAGATCATATTCAGCCCAGTACACCAAGATATATTCAAGAGATTCGTTGTGATTCAGATTGGGAAGATGAGATGTTTGAAGAATGTTCGGAAGAAAATGTATCCAATGAGAGTGATTTCCGTGGATTTGATACGATAGAAAATACAATTAGAAATCGTTTAAGAGATCGATCAACGCTACATAACTCGAAGTATGATGACTATGTTATGGCTGCTCAAGATTTTATGTGTGAAGTACAAACACCTACCAGTTTTATTGATGCTGTCGAAAGTACAGAAAAATATCATTGGATAAAGGCAATGAAGTCAGAAATGAATTCCCTCAGAGAAAACAACACGTGGGATTTGATTCAACTTCCAAAAGGAAATAAGGTACTCCCATCAAAGTGGGTTTATAAGATAAAAACTAACCCTGATGGAAGTACAGACAAATACAAAGCAAGATTAGTTATAAAAGGATACAAACAATGCAAAGGTGTAGACTACAATGAAACCTTCAGTCCAGTTGCAAGGTTGGCAGCGATACGAGCTATAATAAGTATAGCTGCAAGTGAAAAGATGCATCTATCTCAATTTGATGTATCCACTGCTTTTCTTTATGGCCACCTTGAAGAAACTATTTTTATGAAACAACCAGATGGTTTTGATGACGGCACAGGAAGAGTTTGTAAGCTTAAAAAAAATCTATATGGATTAAAGCAAGCTCCGCGGTGTTGGAACCGAAGATTTGGAAAATATTTATTAAAAATCGGTTTTATAGCAAGTGACGCCGATCCCTGTATATACATACGAAATCAAGAAGGGAATAAATTAATACTAGCTCTTTATGTAGATGATGGTCTAGTAGCTGCCACAGACCCCGGCGAGCTGGAAACATTTTTGGAAGAGTTGAGAAGAGAATTCAAAATAACCACAAAAGATGCAAGTTATTTTTTGGGTCTGGAAATAAAGGCAAATGAAAGTGGAATATCAATCAGTCAGGAAGCATACGCAAAAAGAATTCTGGGAAGATTTAGGTTTACTGATTGCAGGCCAGTTTCATCGCCTATGCTGAAAGGAGAAAATTTCGAATCGGGGAAAGACAATGTGAAGTGTTCTCAATTTCCATACAGACAAGCCGTAGGAGCCATTATGTATCTTATGTTGGGAACAAGGCCTGACTTAGCTTATAGCATTGGATTCCTTTCAAGAACATTAGAAAATCCATCCAACGAAGATATTACCCGAGTTAAAAGAGTTTTTCGTTACATATCTGGAACAATTAATTATGGAATATTTTACAACAACGAACATGCTCAAGAGCTAGAATGCTACAGTGATGCAGATTTTGGAGGATGTTTGAAAACCGGAAGATCTACATCTGGTGTTGTTGTAAAATTTGCGGGAGGGGTTGTATCATGGTTAAGCCAGAGACAAGCTATGGTAGCAACATCTACAACAGAAGCAGAAATTGTTGCAGCTTCTGAAGCAACAAAAGAAGTAATTTGGCTAAAACGTTTATATTCTGAATTGATAGAATTAAATTCCACTCCATTGTTATATGTTGATAATTCTGCTGCAGTACGTTTGGCACAAAATCCTGAATATCACAAACGCACAAAGCATATCAACAATAAGCATTTCTTTATTAGAGAAAAAATTTCTGAAAATGAGCTTCAAGTAATACAAATACCTACGCAAGATCAATTAGCTGATTTGATGACAAAACCTTTGCAACCCACAAGACTTAAACTTCTTTGCGATCACATTGGATTACAACAAACAGTCTAACATCTCTTAACAAGGGAAAGTGTTGATGTGTTAAGAAATGTTATACTACTTTATATAACCAAGTTTCTGTTTTATCTATAGTAGTCTTTGATTTACTATTATATTACAATTCATGTTGTACATACTCAAGTTTTTCATTCTTAATAAAACTTCTACTACAAAACATGAAACGTGCATGAGCTGTTTAAACCAGAGTTGCCAAAAAGAAAATAGCTAAACAATAATCCTTTGTTATGCTATTCTTAGTACCATTTAGAACTTTTGTACCAGGAAGTCCTCTTTTTTTACTAATTTCAACATTCCACCTTTATCCATTCATCCAAAGCCAAATTTAGTACCATTTAGTACAGGTTTACACTTTGTATAAACACTACCTACTAAACTTGATTCTCACACGGTTTACATTTATTAACCGACTGCTCATTTTTCATTTGTATATCGTTTTGGTAAAGATTAGAGTGTGTATTTTTTAAGTGTCTTTCCAAATTACCGGCATATTCGCATAATGTTTTGATCGTGTACATACTGGGTTAGCAGCCGCTGGCCGAAACTGGGATGCTGTTGTTTCGGGTCAATCAAGTATCGTCAATCAAGTCCGTTACTCCATTACTCTCCATTACTGCATTACTTTAGCATAAGAGTCGATTTAGCGGTTTCCGTCTGTCTATTGTAATCACGCTATCTTTCGAACGAATTGACATAGAATGCTAAAATTTTACACCCAGGTGTATTTTGCCAGTAGGCAGATTAAGTTCGTAAATGGACCATGTCGTTTTCGTATAACCCCCATATAACGGTATGTCCCATGGACATTATAGACCGTAATTGTTTCACATTCCGTAATTTCGTAGTTTATCTTTTGAATCGAGATACTATTATATAAAAATGTTTTCTTTAGGTAATGGTGGAGGTTATTTTAAGTTGGGCCCGTTTAATGTAAATATTTGTATGGTTGTTTGTAATTTATGGACTCGAAACCGCTAAACACATTTTCCTGAAAATTTGCATGTAAATTAAAGGTAACATAGGCTATATACATTTTTGAAATTCCACTTGGAACCGGGGATATAGCATCAGATTCGGAGGTACCTCCCAAAAATTTAGATTTTATATGCACATATCTATTAATCGACTACAGATACAGTCTCCAAATTTGGAATGCGACGGAATTTGGAACAAAAATAAATTTGCCAAATTATATTGAAATCGGTTCCGATTTGGATCCTATATATATTTTCGACCGATTTCGTTTATTTGATGCCTCAAACACGATATGAATGTTCGATTCCAATGAAATTTTAAATAAGTAACGAAATTGGGAACAAAATTGAATTTGTCAAATTATATTGAAATCGGTTCAGATTTGGATATAGTTACCATATATATTTTCGGCCGATTTCATGTATTTTATGCATCAAATATGCTGTATAATCAAATTTCAATGAAATTCAGAATGTGTGATTGAATTTGGTATAACGATTTATTTATCAAATTATATTTAAATCGGTTAAGATTCATAAGATTTTTAAGATTCATATATATTTTCGGCCCATTTCACATATTTGATACATCAAACGCTATACGTATGCCAGATTCGAATGAAATTCGGCTTGAATGATTAAATTTGGTACAAAATAAATTTGCAAAATTATATTGAAATCGGTAAAGATTTGGATATAGCTCCAATATATATTTTCGACCGATTTCTTTTTTTTATGCCTCAAACACGATGTTTATGTTCGATTCCAATGAAATTTGGAATGTGTAACGGAATTTGATCCGAAAATAAATTTGGATTAGCTCCCATGTATATTGTCGGCCGATCTCATATATATTTGATGCACCAACACCATACATATGTCCGATTTTAATGAAATTCGGACAGAGAGACGAAATTTGATACCAAAAAAAATTGCCAAATTATATTGAAATCGATTGAGGTTTGGGTGTACCTCCCATGCATATATTTCGGTCGATTTCATGTATGTTATGCACCAAACACGATATTTATGTCCGATTCCAATGAAATTTAGTATGTGTGGCGGAATTTGGTTACAATAATAATTTTGACAAATTAATTAGAAATCTGTTAAGATTTGGATATAGCTCTCATATATATACTCTCGGCCGATTTCACACAGTTGATGCGCCAAACACGGTATATACCTCCAATTTCAATGAAATATGGATGGTTTGACGGAATTTGGTGTAAAATTAAATTATTAATTTTTTCAAATTGTATTGAAATCGATTCAGTAGGGATATGATTTTATTAAGAAGCATTGACCCACAAAGCCTTTGCAATGGTATAAGACTAACAGTAAAAAAACAATACAACAATTTTATTGAGGAACTGATTATTACGGGGAAGTATGTTGCTTCCTCAAATTCTCTAATTGCAACAGAAATACCACTCATCTTCAGAAGATTGCAGTTTCCAGCACGCTTGGCATTTGCTAAAATTAATCTATCCTAAGGACAAATCCTTCGTGAATGTGGACTAAGTTTGGTATGTTCCTTCTTTTCTCATGGTCAGCTGTTCCTGGCATATTCACGCGTTAATAGACCGAGGTATTTGTTTGTGTACTCATAAATGTATTGCAATAATTACGTTTTTCATATTTTTGAATTTGTCTTTTTTTAACCAACAAATATTCGTATATAAAATTTGCAATGCATATAAAATCAAAAGGGGTAGCGAAGCGCACCGGTTTCAACTAGTATATATACATATGAAAAGAAAGGTTTATATGCATTAACAGTCTCTGTATGTGTATTGATTCATAAGTTACAAAAATTTTATTGCACTAATTCGAAACATGCATTTTAAAAATATTTGAGTAAGCTAGGCGTGTAATAAGGCTGGGTTTTTAGAAAATCCTTTTTTTTAAGTGTGCTAAAACGTACTAGAAATTTAATCAATTGTAAGTAGGTTTGGTATCCCAAAAAGTGTCCTCATTTAGGTCCTCCACTTTTTGTACATTAAATAAACGACCTTCCATCTGTTATTCGTTGCTCTAAAATGTTAATTTTGACCAAAAAGTGTCCTTTAACAATAATCTTTTTAGAAAGAATATTGTTGAAAGACACTTTTTGTCAAAATTTTAACCCAACCCGTTAATCAAGCTGAATGAAAATTACAGCCTACAACGT
The DNA here is from genome assembly GCF_030504385.1 of Musca domestica. Lineage (NCBI taxonomy): Eukaryota > Metazoa > Arthropoda > Insecta > Diptera > Muscidae > Musca > Musca domestica. The sequence goes on along the minus strand of NW_026712338.1, from coordinate 4,189,187 downwards.
TGTTATGGTTACAACGATTAATAGCTGTGAACCGCGTTATTTGACAGACATTAGCCCACTGTTGGTAGGCAATAACCGCCTGGTATTAGGGAATTTCAATGCCCACCATGAGTTGTAGCATTCCGCCCTAGGTAATGACCAGAGGGGATCAGTGCTGGCAGAGCAGATTGACTGCTCCACATCTGCGCAGAGCGTTGAGTGTCAGAGTTCGTCAGACTTAACCATAGTGTCACCCGGTCTGATAAATGACGTGACTTGGTAACCGGTAATTTCTCTTGACTCAGACCATCTTCCAATAATCGTGTCCATAAGCAAGTCGCCCGATTTCATAACCTCTTAACGCAGTACTTTCCTTGACCATGGGAAAGCTCACTGGCCAGAGTTCAGAGAATTCACCAACCGCCGCTTCAGAGAACTGCCCAACCCTTCTGATGGTTGGGTACAGAAAGGTACCGCTTTCGTTGCAGTACCTGCTTGGGTGACTTCCAATCATTGGACATCCACATACCTAGCAGGGACACCTGGACCCGGAACCCTCCATCTTTCAACGGTATAGCCGTCTATACTGATGGCTCAAAGATGAAAAGTGGAACGGGTGCTGGGGTCTCCGGAACTCCTGCAAACACCTTCAAGCGACCCTGAAAGAGCTAAATGCATCTACCAATAATCGATGGTAGTTCTGGAATGCAGAAATCTTCTGGAAAATGTTAAGTTGTCTCTTTCAAGCCTTTTTGGGTTCCTGACCATTGCAACATCTCTGGCATTGAATCAGCAGATGAATTGACAAGACATGGATCCGAGTCAGTGGATCTAGAGAATGAGTGCTCGGTGCAGCAACCCTTGTGTAAATGGAAGGTACTGTAATGCCTCCATGAAAATTTGTCATTAATCTTCGAAAGAAGATCAATTTACTAAAATAATAACATTCCTTCTTTATTTTTTTCCTCTTTGTTCTCCTTTCTCTAATTAGGATGAACACAATGGAGCAACAGGTCCTCGAGTGAAGCGCATTCTTTAACCTAGCCTAACCTAAATTGAACAAGATTTACTCACTGCAAAAAGAAGTAATCTTAAGCATGATAATAGGGTTTTGACGGAAACAACATTGCATTCTGAAAGGTCAAATTTTAGACATTTTGCTTGAAAGTCAATTTTTTTTGTCTTAGGCATTAGACAATTTGCTTGGTAATTGTCAATGCTTGCATGAGAGACAGTAGCTGCTGATGATGTGTTTTCAAGCTCCTCAGCAAAGCACTACTCATTGTGGAAGTGTTGTGTCGGAACAAATTCCTCCAAACGAACTACTCTGTTTCACATGATATGTTTGGGTTCTGCTAATCTGGTGCTAAGGGTTATTTTAATTGACTGTAACAAAAGGTCTTCTCGAGTGAGTGAGGTAGGTTTGGCCTGGCAATTGAAAAGGTGAGGCGTATTGTGCGTTACTGTATCACACGCCGGCAGACGTTTCGAACATCTTCGTCAATTCGTGACGACTGCACCATCCTGAATGCAATTGGATGATCTGCTCTGATGCTGGGAAAGAGTTAATGCCTCTAGAGCCTTTGCTAGCATCCTTGCCTGACTTCTGTTGCGGGACTACCCGGTCCACTTTCCTGGCTTCAGGAACGGTGTGGGTGTCTAGCGACAGGCTGCTAACTTTTGACAGGTAGTCAACTACCGGCGTACCCAGCTGTTTCAACATTACCATTGAGATTCCGTCAGGGCCAATGCTTTAGATGACTTAGCGTTTCGGATGACATTTGCAACATCACCCATTGTAAAGTGTTGCGGTGCCTCCTCGACAGGAAGATATCTGATACGTAGTACTCTTCGCTCTCGGGGTGCTAGACAAATTGTCGTTTAAAATATTCAGCGCACTGAGGTCCTATCATCCTTTTTTCCAGGGTTCGAGGGCGATTTAACCGTTACCCACAGCTTACTCATATCAGTTGCAACACTTCAGATGGTCTAGCCACTTTTTCCTCTTGTGCTCCTGTGCCAACCGGTTGACTTCCTTTGTCAATTCACTGATTCTAAAATCAGTAGGGTTGGAACGGCTCATTTGATAGTCCCGCTACCTCTGCTGGGAAATTTGGTATAATGTCGGTTATTCAACCAGATATATAACGAGCAACTGCAGCTATGATGATGTCTCGGAAAATCCTTACTGCTACCCGAACATCAGAAGGGTTGGGCAGTTCTCTGAAGTGACGATTGGTGAAATCTAATTTCAGGCCAGTGAGCTTTCCCATGGTTAAGGGAAATGTGGCGTTTTATGAAATCAGCCGATTTGTTTATGAAGACGATTATCGGAAGATGGTCTGATCCAAGAGAAATGACGGATTGCCAGGCCACGTAATTTATCAGGTCGGATCACACTTTGATTAAGTCTGGCGAACTGTGACACTTTCCTCCCAATCGGATGGGGACATTCTTGTTAACCGTTCAGAATGTGGAGCAGTCAATCTGCTCTGCCAGCGCTGACCCCCTCTGTTCATAACATAGGACGGAATGCCACAACTTATGGTGGACATTAAAATCCCCTAGAACCGGACGGTTATTGCCTACCAACAGCGGGCTAATATCTGGAAAATAACGCGGTTCACACCTATTAATCGGAGGCATATACATATTAAGCACATCTACCTCGGCCGTTCACACTTGACTGCTACCCCCATACTGTGAGATATGCCTGCATTGAACGCTAAACCCCACCTCCACTTCTGGTGCGTCCTTCCTCAGGACGTTGCAACCATAACAACGTTGTAAGCTGCAATTTACATTGAGCTTGTTTTCTTGCCCTAAAGCGAACAAGATATGCCTCCGATTAATAAATTCCACTATCTTATAAAATTCCCCTCGGAGCCTTTGCAACATTTGTTGTAAGATGCTGCGATATAGTTTGCTGTTCGGGAGACTGCAGGGAAGTTCCCTACTACAACGAAGACTCAGAAGAGGACGAATATGAACTAAACAACAACAATATGAAAAACGAAAACAAACACAAATTGTTTAGTTAAAGTTACTCCCTCATCAAAAGAATATTTAGATTCAATGATGATGTCTGTATTACTTGCTACCAACAAACTATTCATATGGCTATTGTTTCTGATTGTTGTACAACACTACCTGTTGTTAAATACATTGTTGTACCATGATCCAGTTCTTTCGTTTGTCTAATTCCATGGTATAATATCAGAAGGTAAATGCAAGTGCTGACGTTTTGTTGGAAGTAATACACTACTATTATATTACCAACATATATAACTCGTCAGTGAAATATAATAAAATAAAAACTTTTCTGATTTTTAGTTATTTTATTCGACCTATATTTTAAACTAGCCGGCCCGTACAATTAGTCTTTAATGCATATTTTTTAAGCATAATAGAACACAAATATGTATAATGTAAGCGGCACAATTTTTATTATAACTTAAATAACTCCATAGTAATTCCTAAACAAAAATAAACATTCATTGCAAAAATTATAATAGATAATCACCTACCGTCGGTTTTAGATATTTTGAATAACCTGATATTATTTTTCAGCCATAGGCTATAATTGAGTGTTAAAAACCTATATGATATAGAACTTCTATAATAGCGCCATGTGAAACTTAGCTCAATTTTTGTATTGTAAAGAGCTTATCGACATTTTCCATTCAATTTAACTGTAATTTAGAATTTTCCACCTCATGATTGAAGGCAGAATAATTTCAAAATAGTCCAAGATAATTACTCGTTCATACCCATTACTGTAAGATAGGAATTTATTTTTTATTTTTTTTTTTAATTTATATTGTGCGTTGGAGTCCCCATCAAGTCCATATTTTTTTTCATCATAGTATAATTCAATGACGATCAAAGAAATTAATAATCGTGATTTTGTTCATGTTTCTGCAACAATTTGACATTTCGGAGTTTATATCATATAGACGTGCATCCCACATCTACGTTCCCAACCAATATTCTCTTGGGAGTTTCAAATTCAATAAATTTCTGGCCTCATATTGGTTGCGGAAGTGGACTTCGGGGTACACTAATAAGGGAACTATACTCAAATAAATGCCTATGTGGACAATTATCTGTAAGATGATTCTCTACCCCAGAGTAGCCTAAATACAATTTTTTAGCCAAATCAATTGATGAAATTTTATGAGAAGATATTTTCTACCCCCTTAGAAACAAAGATGCCAAATAAAGACCTAAAAATGAAAAAAAAAAAAAAACATGTTCAAAGCCCCGAAAATAGCTTCAATTATACATATGATGGTTATACCAAAACGTGATCAATTTTTGTAAGGATGGTTTCTTCTAAAATTGCCAATATTTGCCGAAATTATTATGACAAATATGGTTAAAATGTAACATATACTTGAAATCGGATTGTATCCCTATGGGGGGTTATGACCCATATCATGGTCTGCAAAAGCGATTCAAGGTATCTTCAAAGCTTAGGAAAAATTTCTGGAAAATTCTATGAATTGTCAAAGTCCGTCAAACCGTTCTTTAGTTATAAGCGTAGTACCTAACATAACTTTCTTTTATATTGTGAAAATAATTCTTTATTTTGTTTACCAAAAATCGATTTAATCAATCAATAGATAAGCCAAAAAAGAAAACAAATTAAAAACAAGAAACAAATCTTCAACTTGTTCGATTATTTGTTTACAGCAAAAGTATAAAGGTCCTTATTCGATTTCGTAGTAACTAGCACAACTTTATTTTATATATATACTAGCTGGCCCAGACCGCGTTGCCGGTCTGTAGTTTTAGTCTTTAACGCATAGTTTTTAAAGTATAATAATTCACAGATCTGGCTCACGTAAGTGGCGCAATTTTTAGTATAAATGATGACTCGACTAAAGAGAAATAAATATGAATTTCAAAAATGTCAATATAGATTAACGTACCGGGCGATTTATAGTGTTTTAAAAAACCTGATCCTATTTTTCAGCCAGATGTTTTAATTTGATAGTTTAATATAGCATATATATTAAACAGTATACATCAACTGTTTATAATAATCACATGTAAGATGGTTCTCTGCCAAAGTAGCCTAAACACACATTTTAAGCCAAATCGATTCGAAAATACTATCAAAACCCTCGAAATAGGTAAAATTAGGAGGTACCTTTATATGGGCGCTACTCTAAAACATTGACATTGAAAAATTTCCCCGAAAAGGTCTTCTTCCCTTAGAAACGAAGATAACAAATAAGGGCAAAATCAATTGAAATTGTGACCAAGACCCTGTACATAGTTGAAATTAGTGGATGCCTTCATATAAGGGTTATACCAAAGCTTGGTCCATACTTATAATTATTTGAAAAAATGTTTTGTTATTTCTAAAATCTCAACTTACCAACATTTAAGGAATTAAAAAGGGGCTACATCACAATTTAGACCAACCTGATACATATTTTGTACAAATGATTCTTCATGTAACCCATAGGACTGCACCAAATTTAAAGCTCTATCTTAACTTTTGCGGAGTATAGAGGAAATATCTGAGGCCCCTTGTGGTATGGTAAAGCTATATAAAATGGACCCTAAAAAAATGGCCTGGGAACCACCTCTTTTGGGATTTTTATCCACCAACCGAAAAATTTCCCAACCACATGATTGTCTGCGTCGCAGTGTAATTACTGACGATAGCACATAGTCCCCGTATGACGTTACCTGTGATTTAAGGTACGGGTTCGTTTAAGGGTTCGGAAGAATTTTCCGATGATATGAATCCTTTTCTTAATAAATTTTCAATTCGCTCCACTATTTTGTGTAGTACGCATATTACATTGCCTCTTCATATTCGGCAGTTCACTGATTGCAATCCCAATGAATTTTGCATTGGATGGATTATTTCCATATCTAGTCGATTTTTGGAGTTTCCGACCTCAGGATCGATAGTAATTTCTAAATAGAAATCCTGAAAATATGACCTTAATTTAACTATCATAAATAAGGTGTCGTCGGTTTATAAAAGTTAGGGGCCCCATTAAGTATGTTAAAGAGTAGAAATCTTTGTCGATTAATGTTTTTGTTACAATTTCTACCGAATAAACTGTAATTCGACATTTATAGTGTTTCAACAAAACCTTCTTATTTTTCAGCCAGAGGTTTAATCTGTGAGTTAAAAACCTAAATAATATAGCACATATATTAAAAAGTATACATCTACTTTTATATACGCGCTACTCCGAAACATTGACATTGAAAAATTTCTGCGAAGTAGTCTTCTACTCCTTAGAAGCTAAGATGCCAAATAAGGGAAAAATCAATTGAAAAATGTGACTAAGTCCCTGGAAATACCTGAAATCAGCGAATACCTTCATGTAAGGTTTATACCAAAGCATGGTCCTATACTTATAATTACTTGAAAGAATGTATTGTTCTTTCTAAAATCTCAAATTAACAATATTTGAGGGATTTGAAAGGGGCTTTATCATTGGAGTGGGGCTATATCACAATGTAGACCGACCTGATACATATTTTGTACAAATGATTCTTCATGTAACCCCTAGGACTAAATCAAATTAAAAGGCTATCGTAACTTTTGCGGAGTATAGAGCAAAGTAATTGAGGGCCTTTGTGTATGGTTGGATGGATTATTTCCATATCTAGTCAATTTTTTTTTTTTGAGTTTTGGAGCTCAGCGTTGACGCTAATTTCAAAATTTAAATCCTGTCAATGTGACTATAATTTAATTATCATAAATAAAGTTTCATCGGTTTATAAAAGTATGTTAAAGAGTAGAATAAAGTATGTTAACATTAACATGTTAAGATAATAAAGTATGTTAAAGAGTAGAAATCTTTGTCGATTAAATTATGTCCGTTAGCCTCTCCGTTCACCATTTGCAATTACGATAAAGGTCACCAAATTTAATATGCGTCTTTCAAACTTTGCGCAATCTTTTGTACTTTTCTTAGGATGATTGACGTTACAAAAGGTATATATTTCTTCTCATATAATATTATCTCCTATTATTGGTCAACCAAATCTGCCCTAATTTGGCCGAATTGAAGTATTTTGAAGGGCTCAAAAGCATTTTCGAGGTTATAAATCATTTGTCAAAAAATTACAATAAAATTTCACTTTTTGATTTATTTTCTATTCCCCAGTGCCTCTTTATATTCGTTATATCATCGCATCTAATTTAATTGTCAAACCTCAATTATCAGTATTATAAAGGTCTCAGCAATATTTTCCAAAACAAAAGTAATTGTAAATTCGTAACTTCTAGAATACCATGTTGTAAGGTATTTAGTTTTTACCAGTGTAAAATCCTATGCCAATTAATATATAACCGTCTGTTTATGCGGCCGCTCGTTGAAATCACTATAAAGGCGAAATATTTAGGTTAGTCTTTGAACTTTTATACAATATTCCTAAGAAGTTGAAATATAAGTTTCGTTTAGCTATAATAATACCGCTAAACATTCGTTCTTTTGCATGTTTTGTTATACTTTCTATCGAATGAACTGTAATTTGACATTTAAATTTTTCAGTGTTGTGAAATCAACACCTGCAAAAACTGTTTACTTTTTTCCCCATTAGGCATAGCCCAAGTTTAAAAATACCTTGAGATTTTGAACGTTTTGATGTATTGAGAAGTATTTTCTAATCAAAATTGTATAGAAAATATGCACACATATCAGTCGGGGATTAAACCAGAACAAGCAGTGTCATGGAACAATGCTTTCAACACTTGACCTATTAAAGGTATTTGATACATTCAACCATACCACACTGTTTGAGGGTGTAGTGAGAACTACCATCCTCCTAAGTTTGAAACGTTAAAAAATCAACTATATGTGTAGTCGCCAGTCGTACGTGGAATACCGGAACAAGAAGTCCAAACCCCGTAGTGTGAAACAGGGAGCTGGTTGGCCCTATGCAGTGTGGTCTGCAAATATAAGTGCTACACTATGGAAGAATATCCAGACCTACCAGAATGAAGCCAGAATCCGTCTGCTTTGCCGTCCTCGGAGACCATACCCATCCATTGCAACAAGGTTGTCAAACTCAGTATGTATGTACAATACTAGAAAAATGGTGGGGTCATCATTAAAAAGTTGACAGTAATAGAGTTTAAGTCAAGTCATATCGTTAAATATATAAAAATTCGTATAATGGAAGTTCTAAACGAATATTGATGCACGACTCATGCACAATCGAAAACGGACCGAATATGTCAAAACGGTAAAAGTTCTGAACACTGAATTATAATTGCTCTTAGAGTCAGCATAACAAAGATAATAATGATAGAGCCGATTGAAATTAATTTAATTAATTTTTTTTTTTTTTTTTTTCGATCGTTCCCAACGCCTCACTTTCCCGCCCCTGCCGACCGAGAGGGCCACCTCCCCATAACGTAGGGAGCACGTACACCCCATAGTCCGGATTATAGGGGGTTAGTAGACTTGGGAAACCGGCTACATTAGAACATCAGCCGGTTTAACTATTAAAATAATTAAAGTATCTAAACTAAACTACAATAAAACTAAACAATACAAATACTAAATCACAGAAACTAAGTCTGGCAACTATTTTATAAACTAGGAACGTAGGATAGAGTTTTTTATGACATGCAAGGGTTCACACAAAGAAATCGTGTTGTATAATTTATTATAATCAGCACATAAACTTCGGAGAGGATTATTTATTTCATAGTTCGATTTTGCTAATGTTAGTTTAAGTGGTATGTAATAACGCGTAATTCGCGAGGGGATATTGAATTTAATTTCACCAGTTAAAAACTGAATCAAACAGAATCAATTTGACCACGCAAAAGTTTTATGATAAAAATACATCTAAGCATTAATCTCCTTTTCTCTAGTGTAGGAAGATCGATAAGTTTAAGCCGATTCTCATAAGGTGGGAGAAGTTCATTTGAATTCCATCCTAAACCTCTCAGAGCAAACAAAAGAAATTGAACCTGTACAGACTCTATCTTTTTTGAATATATTTTATAAAAAGGACTCCAAAGTACGCAGCCATATTCTAAAGTAGGTCGAACAAGGCTGATAAATAAGCGTTTGGTTACATAAGGATCGTCGAATTCCTTTGACCAACGTTTTATAAACCCTAGTAAAGATTTTGCTTTATTAACACAAGACTCAATATGTAAATTAAAACGTAATTTATTATCTAATATGACACCAAGATCAAGAAACGACTCAACATTATCCAGTTTGTATGAACCAATGAAATAGTTGTAGTTCATATGCTGAGATCTATATAAGGACAATTTTTTACATTTTTTTAAATTTAATGACATTCCATTGACACTACACCAATGAGCAAGAGAATACAAGTCCTGTTGCAGATTAAGCGATTCGTTGTGGGAATCAAGAGTGCAGAAAAGTTTAACATCGTCAGCAAACATTAATATTTTTGAATTACGAATAATAGATGGAAGGTCATTTAAATAAAGTACAAAAAGTAGTGGACCTAAATGGCTACCCTGAGGAACACCAGAAAATACTGTAATATTTTTAGAGAGAGTATTATTAAAAGATACCTTTTGGGTACGGTCATGCAAATAAGACGATATCCATTTTAGGAGAATTGTAGAGAAACCCATTAAGTCAAGTTTATATATTAACAAATTATGCACCACCGTATCGAAAGCTTTACTGAAATCAGTATATATAATATCAGTTTGGAGATTTTTTGAGAATCCAGTGTGAACATTAGAGACCAGTTCTAATAAATTTGTCAAAGTTGATCTTCCTTTAACAAAACCATGCTGGTGCGGTGATACTATAGATGTAACGAAATGAGTTATTCGTTGTGTAACCAAACGCTCAAAAAGTTTGGGAATTGCACTTAGTTTTGCAATGCCCCTATAATTTTCAATAACACATCTACTGTCAGCTTTATGTAATGGAATAATAAAGCTCGAACGCCAAATAAGAGGAAAATACCCTAGGGTTAACGAAGTATTAAAAATACTTGTTAGAGGAAGATATAGTTCATGTGCACATGCCTTTAAAATGAAAGACGGTACACCATCTGGACCCGGTGAATTAGAACATTTCAATGAAAGTAGACCTTTCAACACTTCATCTGATGTGAGAATAATATGAGGAAAATTATTAAGTTTATTAATACTATAAGAGTATTTTACACCTTTATTAGAATGTTTGGAATACGTACTTTGAAAAAAATCTGCAAACATGTCTGCTATTTCCTTAGGTTCACACGATTCTCTACTTCCGAATCGCATACTACTGGGAAATTCACGAACTTTTCTTTTTGAATTAACGAATTTATAAAAGTTCTTAGGATTTTTATAGAGGCTGTTTCTCATCTTGACTAGGTATTCAGAGTAACATTTAGAATATTCAGTGTTGTATAAACTTCTAGCTTTTGTATAATTAGTAAGGTTTATGGTAGAATTGATTTTTTTAAATTTTTTAAATAACCTGCTTTTTATGTTACGTAAGCGCCTAAGTTGTGGGGTAAACCAAACTGGACCCCTATCACAGCACATTTTCACAAGTGGGACTGAGGTTTCTAATGCATTGTTAATTATTTTATAAAAGCTTGAAATACGAAAATCCAAATTGAATACATCTTGGCACGATATTGCTAACACTTGTTATGGTGCAAATGCTGGGCAGCTAGCTATAAATGAAAAAAAAAAAACTGGAAAATACTGGAAATTGGCGTGTCATAAATTCTTTGACTAAGAACAACGGGGTGGTCCTCAAAGGTCTTCCTAAGAATCAGAGGGGGACTGCTAAGCCTTGGGATCCCCTTTTGCTTCTCATAAAGCAAGTAGTAGTGGACAAGGAGTCTGGTCTAAGCCAAGACCTCGGCTGTGGGCCGTATCTTGGTCTAGAAGCCCTATCTTTTTATCAATAAGGTTTTTAGGTTAAATGGTAAAAACTATACGAGTTTCGAAAAGAAAGTTAAATCTAATTCTTCTTTCCAATTCCAGTCAGGCTAGAACACTACTGATGTCTGCAATTTACATCCCTTACCCATAAAGTTGTCTTGAAGAACATTATTCTAAGATGTGACGCGAACACCTATAACTTTAATTGGAGAATCAATATTTTATTCTCAACGATAATCTTAGAGCAAATAATAAGTGTTACACTCCGACATTTCAGAATAGTGTAAGTCATTAACATCACCCTTTTCAATATGGACGGGTCCAAGTGGAAGGTACCTGAAAAGTGTTCTTTCTCAGATCACAGATCATATTATTTTACGTGGCTAAATTCGGTTTTAGTCAGACATCATAAAAGAATCACTAAACGCTGCAAAGACTGAACTTGTACTACTCTCGACAACTAAGGCAATATGGATATCAACAGCGGCACAGCGAACTAAAGCTTTGGTGCAAATTGAATTAAGGGGCTATGCTCGGATAATTTTCAATTTTTTAAAGCTCGTAGGTGCTTAAAAACCGATTACGGCAAAGTAAATTTTGTGGAAGAAATATGCGACTGCCCGGTTATTCGACCCGGAAGTTCGGAGATCAGGTTAATAAATCGGTTAAGTAGAATCGTATAAAAACCTGATTTTGTATTTGAACTTTCGGGTTGAATAGCTGGGTATAAAAATAACTCAATTTATTGAAGCAATTTGAGTTTAGGAGGAGAGTAGACTCAAATTTGGGCTTAACTCTAGTTTAGCAAAAACTCTTCAATTTTTTCGAATTTTTTCAGTACCTAGGACCACTGAGTGCCGGTTCAAGACACCGACTAGACCCGGATACAATTACCGGGTATCGTTGGAAAATACCTAACCAACAACTGGTCACGGTTTGGAAGTTATAGTCAAATTATCGATTTTTTGGACCCGGATTTTTTATTTAACAAAATTGATGCCAAATTATAGCTGACACTCTTACCTTTACAAAATGCTACAATTTGTGATAATACCTTTTTCGAGTCCAGAGATATGGCTCCTTCCATCCGCACAAACCGATTCTAACCAGTTCATTAACATTATGTTTTCAGTAAAAAAGGTTTATTTCGCAAAAATTTCGGTTTTTTTTTTTCAATAAGAATTTTTAATTCCAAAAGACATTCTGAAACAATTCTATAAAAAAACCCATATCAAATTAAAACAGTCAATTTTTCAGCTTTTAATTGCATTTGAGCATGATAATCTCTGTCGTTCCAACCTTACTGATCCAAAAATCAATGAATTGATAGTGAAAGTCAATCGGTTGGCACAGGAGCATAAGAGTAACCAGTAAAGAAAGCCTTAAAGTCGGGCGGGACCGACTTTATGATACCCTACACCATTTTTCTAATTTAGTAGAGCTCCATATAACAATTAAAAGTTTTTATGGGAGAATTCAATCATACACGCTATGATTATAATTATAATTTAAAGTTCAAAGGACTAAATATGCCAAAGCATTTGTATCTTTTAAATTCGGACTTGTATTGATCATTTGGTGCACAATTAATTTGAAATCGGATAAAGATATATATGGGAGCTATATCCAAATCTGAACCGATCTCGATAGAATTTGGCAAAGATATTTCTGAGCTGTATTTGATATATATCCCTGAATATCATTGTTACGGTGCATATTACGGCTGCGGAGGACAAAAATAACAAATCGGATGAACAATATATATGGGAGCTATAGCTATATCTGAACCGATTTCGATCAAATTTGGCATACTTATTTTCAGACCTAATATGGTTGTATGTGCAAAATTCCATACTATTCGGGCTGATATTACACGTTTGGTGCACAATAAAAGGCAAATCGGACGAAGATATATATGGGAGCTATATCTAAATTTTGACCGATTATCTCCAATTTCAATAGGGTTCGTCCTTGGGCCAAACAAATGATCTGTGCAAAATTTCATCTGGATAGGGCAATAAAATCGAACTGTACTTTGTTTACAAAAATACATGGACAGACGGAAGGACGGACGGACATGCATAAATCGACTCAGAATGTGATTCTATGCAGATCATCAAAAGGAACTATGGGTCTATCTCGTTTCCTTTTGCCTGTTACAAACAAATGCACAAAGACATAATACCCTGACCACCTTGTGGTGTAATTCCAAGGACGGCTACGCGAAATAAACCTTTTTTACTGAAAACATAATGTTAATAAACTGGTTAGAATCGGCTTATGCGGATGGGAGGAGCTATATCTTTAGACCCGAAAAAGGTTGTTGATCCCCATAATGGACCCTTTTTGGACTTTTTGGGGGTTTTATAAAAAATCCGGGTTCAAAAAATCGATCATCATGTGACAACTTGTTGCTTATGTATTTTGATAAGCTTTCCAACTATACCTATATTGTCTATACCGGGTTCAGGCCGGGTCTTGAACCCGGACTTTGGGGTCCCGGGTCCGTACCCAAGAAAAAAATAGTTTCCCGGAATCGGGGTAACAATACCTATCTCTGGGAAAAATTTCGGAAAAATCGAAGAGTTTTTACTAAACTATAGTTGTTCCCAAATTTGTTGCTACATTCAATTAATTGTACCATGGTGTGAAGTTAGAATTGAAGTATGTGTAAAAAATCGAAATATGTCTACATCCGTCTGGCCGTCAAGAACGAACATACGACTTAGAAAAAAAATTTTCGGTAACCCAAAATAATTTAGCAATGGATAATGCATTAATACATGTTCCTAATAACAATGTTCATATCAATACATAATATCACCTTGCTACATCCGGGGCGTCTGCATCATCCTTTGTTTCACCTTTCTTCTCTATTTCCAAATTGCTAACCTAAAACAATAAATATATTCATACACATGCATTAAATGTCTAAGCAATGTAAATACAACATTATTACCAACTTAGACACCTGATCTTCAGCCTTTTTAGCCCAATCCATAGCTTATGACTTTGAATTCGGAATCACGTCTTAAAAATCAAATCGCCAGTCACAGAAAAACGAGAAAGCTTATGACCAGAGGGCGAAGCCGATGTGAAATTCCCGGCGGCGGGGGCATAGCACAAAAAAGTCGACGGCGGCTAAAAGCCGACTGCAGCAGAAAGGGAATTGGCGGCGGCACGTCTTAAAAAAATCGCCAGTCGCAGAAAAACTAGAAAGTTGCTTATGACTAAGGGCCAGAGGGCGAGGCCGATGTGAAATTCCCGGCGGCAGCGGCTAAGCACAAAAAAGGCGACGACGGGTAAAAGTCTGCAGCCGAAAGAGAATTGGCGGCGGCGGCTAAAGCAAAATACGGCCGCCGGCGGCTAAAAGTCGGCTACAGTCGACGACTTTAACTTAACAAAACTTCAATAATTCTTACAAAAATAAACTAATTTGATAAAAATGGTTCGACGGCCGCATTGTTATGAACAAACAATTGTATTTTTGAATATTGCAGAGTACAGGCTGTTTGTCTTTGCATTAACAGAATTATTTAAATAAATAGTTTTTAATAAGTCTTTGGCACATTTTATAAATCTTTTATTAATACTTCTCCTACTTTTGATGAACAAGCAAAACAATGACTTTTTTGCAAATCATGTATCTGCCACTCCATCAAAATTCGTAAAATACCAAAGGTTGCCAAAGGTTTTGTAATAGAAAATAAATGCACAAAGACATAATACCCTTACCACTATGAAATAATAAGTTTATTAATCGATACAATCGATAAGATTAAAAGGCATATTTATACAAACATGCTGCATGCATTTTTTTCGACGGCTTAGCCGACTTAGTTGGCTAAGAATTTGAGCCGATGAGAGCCGCATGCATCGGCTGCGGCTCAGATGACTTAAAAAAAGTCGGCGGCGGCTGTGCGCCGACTGCAAGCCGATCGGCTCAATTAAACAAATATGAAGGGCACAAAGGAATACTTGACAAAAAATAATCGAAAGAAAAGACTCGGGGTACTCTGTTGTTTACGAATGAGACATCAGAAAATTGAACATCTTCACTAAAGAGCACGGAACTAGTTGCTACTATCGTTTGCCGAACTCGACTATGAACTATCGACTATTCATAGTCGATTGTTCGACTTATGCTATGTTCTCATTGCAATTTCAATCACGTTGTTCACGGTCAGAATTAAGTACATGAATTAACCCGTTCATACGGCACGATTCGTAATTCATTCTAACATAATTCCTTCTTTCAAATCTTTGGATTGTTGATTTTTTTAATTAGCATTAATAATAATAGAAGAAATTACATTACATTTAACAATTTTCATTCATGTTTTGAACTTTTTGTATAAATGTTGACATTTTGCACACATTTTTCATTATTCTGTTTAAAATTTGGTTAGATAATCACTTGCTAATAATTTTTTTGTCGATACAAAAATTTTGAAAATTGTGCCCTTTTGTTTCCATTTTTCTGTCGAAATTCCAACACGTTGACAAAATGCGTAACTCAGATGACAGAGAAAACAAAATTTACTTTCGTTTGAATGCGCATACGCCATTCAACATTATATCCTTCTTTCATAATTTTCAGTCCTAAAATTTTAGAATTTCATTAATTTTTCTATTTTGAATTCTGAAATGTCACAATTTATTTTTTCGTTAATGATGAAATACAATAGTTCTGAAAGTGATTTGAATGGAACAAAGAATTTTGTGTGGGCAATCAAATTTTGTGACCTTAGCTTTACCTCACTCACTGTTTTTTTTTAAATTCCTGTTCAACTAATGTGTCCAATACCGTCCCACGGTCACGGATCACGTTGTTGAACAAAAAAGGGAAGGATGAAAATAATGTAAGGTGGTTTACACACCGTTGGAAAAAAACTGTGCAGAAACACTTGAATTGACGGGAGTTTATGGCCGGTTATTACATCTTGCCGATAGATAAAAAGGTTTATGTGTCCGACAAATAAATCGTTTTTCGTTATTACAAGTTTCATTAAAGTATGAACTGTCCGATAAAAAAAAGGTCAGACCATCTTTTCTTTATCTTTTAACATAAAGTTTACAGAATTCATGTTGGCATATTTCTTATTGATAATATGGCAATAACAGCAAAATGTATTTAAATAAAAATGGATAACGCAAATCGTTTATTTTATATTGAAGAACTGAATTAAAAATTTATTTCACAAAATAAAATACCCATTTGCGTTTTGTTTATAATTTTTAAACGAAAATGAAGATGCCATTGTGAAAAAATTCAGTGAATACCAGTTACTTCAAAAAAACCTTGCCATATCTTTTTAAAAAATGCATATATCTTTATATTGTTGTTGTAGCAGTAGTACATGTTCTGCTAATCCGGTTCAAGCTCAATGTTTAAAAATTCTGCTACCTTAAACGGCTGTAGCCAGAGATCTTCTGGAGTGAGTTGGGTAGGTTTGGCTGTGCAATTAAAGAGGTGCTGCGTATTGTACAGGCCTGTATCACACGCCGGGCAAACGTCACGCATCTTAGTCAACTCGGCCCAATACGAATTGAGACGACTACACCATCCTACCACCATCTAGGCAGCTGGTGTTCTTCAGCTGCAATGGATGGGGGTGGACCCAGAGGACGGCATTCATTCTATAACTGCTAATAGCATCCACGACTGCGTCGGTATGAATGGCACTCAGACGTGCTTGATGGACTTCTTAATATAGATGTTCTCTTTTATAACGTTGGACCTCCCACGCTAAATCGTGTATGTCCTTCCTGGCACGCCTGGGTGGGGGAGTAGTATCCACCATATGATGATTGGGGTGACTCTCGTGGTAAGGAAAGGACTTTCGCCTCCTATGTAATTGTCCACTGGTGTCATGAGAAGGCAACCGCACTGGAGCCGCATAGCTGACCACAGACCGACCTATCGCGTTATAAGAGGTCAACAAGGTTTCCTTGTCCGTACCCCAAGTGCTGCCGGCTAGCGCCTTGAGGACCTTGTTCCTACTTTAAATAGTTCCGGACAAAATACTTTGTACATGCTTTTGAGTGCGGTTGAGACGCTGGGAAAATCTATCAATAAAGAATAAATATTTTAATATTACATATTTCCCAGCGCCATAAAATACAATATGTGAACAATTCGGTGATCTTGTGCGCTAACGCATACGATAATGTGTGATATAATGAAGGTTATGAGGCACACGCACAGACATTCATGCGCTCAGTAAATGTACAAGACCACTTGAATGAAATGTCAAGCAGCCCTGCAATGTTCTCCATTCAATATTAGAATAAATAAGAATAATTGTGTTGCTGCGATTAGGTTAAGTTAGATTAGTTTTTGTAGCACTTAAGAAACATATTTTGAAATTGAATTGAACTACATCAGAATTGAAACTACGTTCAAAGAATAAGGTTGTTCTTTCTTTTCTCATAGAATTGACAATCGAAGTGGGAGATTGGATTCTATTCTCAAAACATTGGTCCTTCGAGCTGGATCAAAAATTGAATCAACAGCCAAAACATTTGGTTGGTTTTCTTTTCACGCTTTCATTGGTCAATCGAGCCTTCGCTTTTGTCAAAGTGAAACGAATTAGCGACCACAAAACGAAAATAATAGTTTTCCCCTACCAGTGGTAAGAGACTCACTACAAATAGAAGTAGCTATTCTTTAAAAAAGAGGAGAACTGCCACCAAAAGAAGTCCGCTGAGACATTTTAAATGTAAGACGGTAGGGTATTTTAAGAAATTGTCGAAGGGACAAAATTGACTGAAAAAGCCATAGTGCAAAAATAAACAAGTAAGCAAAAGCTATAGTCGTGCGGTGCCGACTATGTGATACCCTACAACACTACAATATGTTAACAGCCCCCTTGTTCCATGTTCAAATTCATTTTGAAGGATTTCGCTTTTGAACTTATGTCATGTCTCACTGCCCAGTTATTACCCTTAGCAATTTGACCAGGGACATTTGCCCAATATTTACGCACTTCGTCGTGCTGTTAGTTCTTGTGGTCCATTTTACAGCTAAATTTAATCCAATGGTGAACCAGGAGTGTCGATTAACTTCAATTGTGTGATCAGGATTTTTTTTTCCGTTTTTGGTTCATTTGAACCCCTAACTATTTTGCGATCATCGCCAAAAGCATAAGGCCCCTCTGTATCTCCAAATTTAGACTCGTCTATATGATTTGCTTGTCTACGATATTTGTATGGTATTTTTTCACACAAAAGTAGTGGTCCATTCTACCCGCTGTATCCTTTGGATTCTATTTGTGATCTTTATAACAGCTACAAAATCAGCAACATTTTTAGTTGTTGGTCCATTTCAACCCCTAAATATGTTGCGGACATCCTTTAAAACAATAAGCCTAACATTTCTGAACCTAACCTACCCTTTTTTCGTGAGGATAATTGCAATCTGTATATAATAACCCCAACTTGTGTTGTATAATGAAAAAATATTACAAAATGTATTCTTCAATATTATAAGTCAAAATGAATGAATCGCATGCGATAAAAATTATGAAAAAATAAAAAAAATTCACAAAATACTACAAAATCTTTATTTACATCATTATTGACATCTTTTTATGCGATTTTTTTTTTAGATTTTATTCTTTTATGCCAAGAGGGCATTCCGAATTGACAAAATTTGTCAAAATAGAGCCAGCCATTCTTGAGATATAAGCATTCTAGCTAAAATCCCCTTCCTTTGTATATACACATTGTATATATTTCGCAATATGTATCCGATATATTTACTATCGCGATCTATATAATGCTCAGAATCGACCGGTTCGTCTATTTGTGATTTCGCTGAGATCAAAAATATTCGCGGTTTAATGAAAAATTTGACTTTTATTTAACAGAAATGTTATGGTCTGTATCACCCACTAAATATTACCCGATGACCGCAAAATTGGGAGGCTTCTGCCCTGCCCTAAGCTCTAGCCCCATGCTAACTTCCGCGTTGATTGGTCTATAACTGCGACCTGTAGGGCAACTGCAAAATCAGGATTTTTTCAGTTTTTGGTCCATTTCAACCCCTAAATATTATGCGATCATCTCCAAAAGCGTTCTATTCTGGCTATAGCCCCACCTCCATTCTAAATTTCGTGAAGATTGGGCCATAATTGCGACCTGTAGAGTGATTACAAATTAACATGGACAGACGGACGGACGGACATACATAGCTAGATCGACTTAGCTCGGCGAGATAGGGATATCTATATATACTTTCCTATGTGGGAAATCAACATTTCGAGGCGTTACATAATTTTTGGCCAATCAAACTTATAATACCCCAACACATAGTGTTGTAGGGTATAAAAAGTCATAGAGGCAGAATTTAAAAATATATACATATTACAAAAAAGACCCAAAGGGCAAATATTACAAAACACGTCATTGGGGCAAAACCAGTCACAAAGAAAAAATATACAATTTTGAAAAGAAGACATCAAAAGTCCCAATTAAAATAAGAAATAAATTAAAAAAAAAAGCCAAGGCAACATCAAAAAAAGGGACTAAATATACAAAAAAAAAAAAAAAAAACAAAACAACAAAGAAATATAAAAAATCAAAAGCTGAAACAAACAAGTTAAAAAGTAGTTGAATACCCTCCACTATTTGGAACGAATTTGTCAAAATTAAATTGTCAAAATAGCGAATATAGGGAGGAACTCATATATGGGGCTTGTACGAAGACCTGTATACGCAATTTTCTGTCACAGACTGTAGTTCCCATTACGAACTCTAAGCACGTTATTCGAAACTATTCCGGTGAATAATGACGCTAAAATCATCAAAATACCGAATATTTGGAGGTACCGTTACGCTATACGAAGACGTGAACCTGCGCAGATAATTTTCTGTCACAGGCTGTAGTATTCATTACGAACTTCAAATACCAAATTTGAAACGATTCCAGTGAATAATGTCGCTAAAATCATAAAAATACCGAATATAGGGAGGTACAGTTATATGGGGCTATACGAAGACGTGGACCTCCACAGACAATTTTCTGTCACAGGCTGTAGTATCCATTACGAACTCTAAGCACGTAATTCGAAACTATTCCGGTGAATAATGACCGTGACATCAAAATACCGAATATTTGGAGGTACCGTTACGCTATACGAAGACGTGAACCTGCGCAGATAATTTTCTGTCACAGGCTGTAGTATCCATTATGAACGGCAAATACCAAATTTGGAACAATTCCGGTGAATAATGTCGCTAAAATCATAAAAATACCGAATATAGGGAGGTACAGTTATATGGGGCTATACGAAGACGTGGACCTTTTACGAACATAACCTTCCTTTTGGCAAAATAAACATGTGTGCAAAATGTTAGCCATCTATCTCAATTCGTTCGAAAGATATCGTGATTATAACAGACGGACAGACAATTAGACTGACATCACTAAATCTACTTAGAATTTTACGCTGATCAAGTATATATATTCTTTGTTGGGTCTGACATGAGAATTTCGAGGAGTTAAAAACGGAATGACAAAGTTAATGTACCCTCCATAGTATGATGGAGGGTATAAAAATGGAAAAGGAGTTCCAAAATCAAAAGCTCCAAGATGAGGAGCGAGACAATACATACAACAGCGTCGGAGATATTGAGCTGCTGCAACAGTTTCGGGCGTTCCAGGAGATGATGCTGCAGCAGGAGCATATGAAATCGATGATGGAACTAATGAAGCAGATGTTCCTATTGCTACAACGCAACAAAAGACTCCATGCTTAGAAGGAAATATTATGAAGTGTTTCCCGTCGGCAAGTCCTCAATTTGAGGAACGGTATGAAGGAGGAAATTCCGAGGTCGAATCCGCCCTGGCTAATGCAGAACGAATAGATTCACGCAAAAAAGACCACAACTTGTTCGACGGATACGGGGAAGATTAGTACGACCACGTTTCTAGAAGAAAAGAATTCATCGAAGAAGTTAGAAAAGCCGAAGAAATTTCTCTGGTTATAAAAGGGTATTATCAGAGAGGAATCAAGAGTAATCCAACAGTGGCCGTGAGAATAGAAGACGACAAGCCAAGCTAACAATAAGGCCAATAGCAATAATTTGCTACGTGGGTGATGACGGTCTGCAGCGGTGGACTACTAATTCAGTAGTATGGATAACGAAGCGAGCAGATAAAGGTGGTGGTATCGGCAAGTCGGAGTCGTTTCCTAAAGGAAATCTAATAATCTATATATAGATTATATGTTATATTTTTATATTTAAATGTTTCATATTATTCATTTTTCAATTTTGGCTAGGGGGGCTAGCAACAGGTTGTGGGTGGCTAGCAACTGGTTGAGAACTTTCGTTAGGTGCTCGACTCTCGGCATATCCAGCTGTTTCAGCTTTACCATTGAGATTCCGTCTGGGTCCAAGGCTTTGGATGACTTAGCATTCTGGATGACATTTGCAACATCACCCATCATAAACTGTGGTGGTTCTTCCTCGTCGGGAAGAGATCTGATACGACGTAGAACTATTCGCTTCGCCCTGTCGCTCTCGGGGTGCTCGACATATTGTTGGTTAAAATACTCAGTGCACCTTTTCGGATCAGTCACCGTTATGTCGTTAAAAGTGACTGAGGTTCTATTACCCTTTTTCCAGGGTTCGAGAGAGACTTAACCGTTAACCACAGCTTACTCATATCGGGTCCAATGCTGCAACACTTCAGATGGTCTAGCCACTTTTTCCTCTTATGCTCCTGTACCAACCGGTTGACTTCCACTGTCAAATCACCGATACTGGCTTCAGTAGTGTTGGTACGACGGAGATCATCACGCTCGTTTACTAACCCCGCTGCCTCTGCTGGGAAGTTTAGTCTTATCTCGGGTATTCGACTAGCAGGTATATAGCGAGTGGCTGCAGCTTTGATGATGTTTCGGAAAATCCTTTCTGCTACCCAACCATTATGATCATCTCTGGTCATTTCCTAGGACGGAATGCTACAACTCATGGTGGGCATTGAAATTCCCTAGTAGCAGGCAGTTATTGCCTACCAACAATGGGCTAATATCTGGAAAATACCGAGGTTCACACCTATTAATCGTTGTAACCATAACAACGTTGTAGGCTGTAATTTTCATTCAGCTTGGTTTCCTGCACCGCTGAGATCTATGGTGGATGACGTTCTGACAACCCGAGCAGAACAAAGGTCCGGGAGTTTCCTCAATTCCGGCACGGACCAATAAAATCCGGGAATATGGGACAAAATATGAGATATTTTGAGTAATTTTTTTTGATTGCTTGCGTATTTGCAAAACAAAATATGTTGCTGGTAAAGTTTTTTTTTTTGAGTGGGGTGTGTGAGTTTTGGAATGCATTTTCCATTGCCAATGCTCTGGCCACTTCAATATTCAACACAAGACTGGTAATAGCTTGAAATGAGGAACTTCGCGGTTCCAGAATTCCGACATTTTCCACTTTTGCCACGGTAATTTTATAACATTTTTGAAATAGACCACCATTGAAAGCAATATTTTTCATTTATTTTAAGTGGAGGCACATCAACTCCTGTGAACAAGGAGGTCAATTTTCACGAAGACTTTTGGCAACAAGAGATTGTGGATTTGCACGCATCTCAAAAAAAAAAATTCAATGGAAATTGCTAAAAGATGCTGGTACGCAAACTGAGTAAGAAATTACAAGTAAATTTTCATATAAACTTTTACATAAATTTTTAACTTTTGCTTTAGCCCGGTACTTTTTTCAGGGGAAATGGATACATTTAAAGAACCGCTTAAAATGTTTGGTTTTTATGCAAAGAAAAGTGACCACGCCTACTTTTACGCCAATTTTTTTCGATTTACCTAAAATCCTAATATTTGCCAAATTTAATAAATATTTGTTCCATAGTTAGTATATGGCGTACTCTTGACTCTCCCTCCAACCCTAGGTATCTGGGGTCAGAGGAACTGGCCACACATACTTCTTTAAATTTATATGTATATAATTTAACAAAATATAGTAACACATCAGTTGAGAACTGCTTGGCCGAATTGACTCAAATTTTCTTTTGGTTATTTGTAATTATAGTGGAAACGTTTTCATGAATGAAAATTTTGAGAAAAGCATCTAGAAAAGAGCGAAAGTGAAAAACTTTAATGTTCTATTTTGATAAGGAATTTCCTATAGAATTGTTTTAGAATGCCTTTTAAAATTGAAAATTCTTATTGGAAAAAATCGAGAAATTTTGGATATATTCTATACCTATATCTATATTAAAAATACTTCTCAAAGCATCAAAACATTTAAAATCCCAACGTACTTTTAAATTGGGGCTATACATAATGGGGAACAATAGTAAATTAAATAGTAAACAGTTATTGCAGGTATTGTTTTCACAATACTGAAAACTTTAAATGTCAAATTAAAGTTCATTCGCTAGAAATTATAGCAAAAACATACAAAAGGATAGCGGTATTATTATACTTAAATGAAACGTATATATTCTAACTTCCTAGGAATATTGTATAAATGTTTAAAGATTAACCTAAATATTTAGCTTTCTTGCGATTTTAACGAACGGCCACATACACAGATTGATATAGACTAATTGACATAGGATTTTGCACAAACATAGTTTTCTAAAAGTTACGAATTTAACTTACTTTTGATTTGGAAAATATTGCTAAAACCTTTATAATACTGACAATTGAGGTTTGAAAATTTAATTAAAAACGATGATATCTATATACATATAAATGGAAACTAATTTCAAAATAATAGTACGTTCTATTGGCAAACTTCGTAAGGACATTTGCTGTAAAACACCAACGACCCAGTTGAAGATTTTTTTCCATTTGTTTTTCTTTTCTGTAAATTTTATATTATAAAAGAAAGTTTTATTAGTTAATAAGCTTATAATTCTAGAACGGAGGCCTGATTTTAATAATTCACACCGTTTCGGAATGACTTCCTGAAAACAATAAATAAAAAAAAAATCATAAAAATATCCTAATTTTTTTTTTTTTTAATTTTTCGAAATTTTTGCAGCGCATGTATTTTTTCTATTCGACACGTTTTATTGAAGTTTACCTTTGTTTTTGGTTTTTTTGTGGTTTGAATTCTGTATGTGAAATGAAGAATATTAAATAAGTGCACAATACGATCTTTCCTGACTGGAATTGGCATCTAGCTTTCCAACCACAGGTCCTACATCGTACTTCAGGTGGAAGATGGAAACACAATGAGAACTCATAATAAAATATTCATTGGTTATGAAATACCAAATACAAAGAGGCATCACAATGTGCGGACTATGCAAAATGGTAGAGCGAAGTTAAAATTTAGTCCTCCAAAAATCTTCCGAAATATTTATATACTTAAATCGCAAATACCATTTTATGCATTAGCGAGTAACGAAATTGGGCAACAGCCTGCTAGGATGGAAAATTCTTAGTGGATTGTATTCGGTTAATAGATCAAAATTCCAAAATAGGTTTTGGGTTACCAGGCTAAACTTTTTATGGTCCGTTATATATAGCCTTAACCATGCACAAAAGGCCTCAAATATTTTGCTCTATACTTGGCAAAATTTACGATAGATTTTTAGATTTGATACAATCAAATGGGTTACATGTAGGTCTACGTTTTGATTTTGCCAACATATGAGGATGTATCCCGCTTTCAAGTATTTTTTTTATATTTTTCGAACTTATATCGACAAAATTTGGTAACTTGAAAATTTAGAAAGAAGAAAATATCCTTTCAAAAATTATAAGTATGGGCCCACGGCATAACCCTCATATAAGGGTATCCCTGATTTTTGTCATATTTTTAAATTGATAGCCCCATATTTGGCATTTTGTCTTCTAAGGGGATAGAAACCTCTTCGCAATGTAGGTCAATGTTTCTGGGATTTGGCTAAAGAGTAAAGTGTAGATATATATTTTGGTGAAGCCAAAACAGTATCTCCCAGGTCCGCCGATGTATAGAGATTTTAACAGATTGGCGGATAGACAGACGGATATTGTTTGTCACTCCATTTTACTATGATCAAAAAACAGCCTCTAACCCACAAATTATAAACGGTTTTATATATACAGCTGTGCTTTTTATTTGGTTTCTTACTCTAAAAGTGCAACCTATGGCTGGAAAATAGGATTAGGTTTTTAACGAATCCAATGAATCTATTTATATCTATCTACGATGACAATTAGCAGTTGAACATTTGTAAGACCATGCCGCGACTTTGTAAGACCATGCCGCGTACAAAAAATGATATAACACTAGAAATCTTTGATTTCGACGATCAAAATAAACAATTTATGGGCAGAAAGAAGACTGCCATAAAAAATTATGCGGCCATGAAGGTAGTTTAGAAAGACAATTAAAAACTGCACACCCTAATATTTATTAAACTACACACAAATGGAAAATGAACAGTCAGTTAATAAAAATGCATTAAAAAATTTATGCATAATTGATAAGAATGGTGTGGACAATGCTATAGTGGAGTTGTTTACTAAAATTGGCAGACCACTTCGCACTTGAAGCTTACCTTAAAACTTGTGATAGACCTTCCTGCAGTGAGCCACTCATAAAATATTGAGCGTGACCTCCTAATTTATGAAAGACAGCACAGATTAGCAGTAAATGGAAATATTATAGACTACTGGACAAAAGAAAGCAATTCCCTAACGACAATTGCATTCATTCCATGTACACAAGTAAGCGTGGAGAGATTGTTTTCGTCTAACACGAACAAACTGGAGCATATTTTATTAACAAGAGTAAATGGAGCATTTGAATATGAAGGCAAATTATTTTTTTAACCATTTTTATAATATTATTTTATTAAAACCTTTTCAAATATGAATATAAAAACATGAATTCATCTTAATATTACTTTCTATAAACTTAAACACCTTGCTACATGATTCTATGCGTTAAGAGTTAAAATTAGTGGCCATTTGATTGAAAAACATTGCATATATCGATTAAGTTGCAGCCATGTTATTAAAATGCGTTAAGGTGGTTCAAAACACCTAAACAGAATGGTACCAGTCATTTTTGCATTCCCATTCAGAAATTTCTACCGATCCGGTGAAGGAAACCTCAAACTACAAAAAACTGATAGACTGACTTCAGCTGAAAGCCAATATTTTCTTAAGCAAAAAAAAAAAAACTTATATGGTTTAGACGATTCAATAAAATGTTCTTAAAAAATAAACATTAACCAATTCAATTCAAGTTTATTGAGTCTGTTTTGTTTAACACGATAATTTACAATTACAAGCATATTTTCAGCATCTGGCTAGCAGCGCGGACTGGGTCAGCTAGTAATATAATCAAATCACTATATAATCAAAGGAATAAAAAAAACCGCAGTTTTGATCCTAAAAATTATAAGTCTTATGTATGTAAATATGGTATAATTATTACAGGTAACAGCAAGTCCCAGCTGATATGACTCTATAGTAATACTAGCATGGTAGAAGAATACAGGTAGTCGCATCGACACAGCTGCTGGGACAATGAACTGTCAAACCAATTTTGGAATGGAAAATGTTGACTGAAAAATTATTTAAATTTGTAAAAACTGTAGAAAAATACATTTCATTGCAACCTCCGATTTACATCGTATAAGAAAACATATAAAATTAGACTTATTTTTGACAAGACACTTAAAAAATTTTGATGTATGTATGCTGTTTGGTTTCAATTTGAAAGGGGTGTTGCCTTTTCCGCGATTTTTTAGCGATTGCTTGAAGTGTTGAGAGATTAGGACCAACAGCTAACAACTATACATTCATGGCAATGATGTAAAAGCATTAAAAATTAAATATTTTAAGAAATAGTCTTCTGCATTTCAATTTAATAATCCAAATTCCAAAAGTGTATATTTTTGAAATTAAAATAATTTATTGAAAATTAATTATTTTTTTTACATTTTTGGACACATAATTCTGACATGTATTACTTACAAAAACAAATTTGTATGTGGTTGTTGTTGCGATTGTTGTACAACAACACTTGCTGTTACCTGTATTATTCTATCATGGTATGTAAATGACAATTTTAACATATAGAAAAACGAATCAATAATAAAAGTGATATGCAACCCTTCATTAGAGCGTTTGAGTATGAAGTAGATGGTACAAAAAGGAGGTAGAAAAGCTTCGTAAAGGCACAGAAATATGCCCAAATTATATGTAAAGCTATTATCATTTATTTGGAATTTTTCCTCATTTTTATGATGAGTTAATATCGCGAAAAATGAAAAAATGCTTCGATTTTCTTTTAAAAAATATGATCCAATCTGTTTAATCTTTAAATTCCATGGCAAAACTTGTAAATATCTTCAATGCCCGCCCACAATGTAACTATCTTCTAATGAATGATTTTGAAAATATTTTGCCCCCGCATAATTTTGTATTGTACCATGCATGGCAAAACAATTAAGGTAAACTTAAAATCTATTTTCATATCTAAAATATTTCAGTATGACGATTGGCAGACTTTACAAAAATATAAAAGTATTGCGTTCCTTGGCACGTAAAAACAGTTTTACATTATATATTTCAGAAATAGCAAATTTATTTATCTGTTCTTGGACTTAAAATAGAGATATAAACATTTCAAACCCTTTACCCTAAGGAAAACGTTTACGGTGATGTTAGTTCTTGTCCATGGCAGAAGAATACAGGTAGATGCATCAACGCTTGGGAGCATTGATATGTCAAAAATTTTAAATATTTTTTTAAATATAAGTAGATTTTATATGTACCATAGATGGATCCAACATTTGGAAGTTTTGTGTTAACGATAATTAATTTGCGAATAATGAATGAGAAGCTTGGATTTTCTTTCAAAATGATATTCCAAACAGTCCAATTTTTCAATTGCAAGGAAAAACTGGATAGCATCTTCAATGCGCGCCAGTCATGCAATCATATGTTTACAATTTTTTCAACATTTTTCATTTGACGTGTGGTGTAGGGTACCAGGAATAACAACATTTTTGGCGCTTGTAGACGGAAGTACAATTATATTTCAATTTTCGTTATTGTTAAGGAAATCATATCGGTATAGTCTATATATATAGTCTTTTAAATTTTATTTTTGTAATCAAAATACAGGTCGCATTTGTTGTCCGATTGAGATAGCATTTTTAGGAAATCACTCCTTCAAATTTATATATATATATATATATATATATATATATATATATATATATATATATATATATATATATATATTTATTTATTTATTTATATATATGTATATATGACTTGAAACATTAAAAACTTCAAAAATTTTTAAAATTTCATTACATTTTTCTATTTTGAATTTTTACAGCTGTTAAATATTTCCAGTGGCAGCTCTTTCCTTCAAATTTATTCAAATATATATATATATATATATATATATATGTATATATATTATATATATATATATATATATATATATATATATATATTATATATATATATATATATATATATATATATATATATATATATATATATATATATATATATATACTGGTGGCCAAAAATAAACAAATCGTAATTATTTTTCCAGTTTTAAATGAGGGGTTTAATTTACTTTTAAGAAACTAAAAATAAAAATACAAAAATAATTTTGAACGAAAAATAATATGTGGAAACTAAAATGACCCAATTTTTGCTTGGTCAAAACTAAAGCAACTTTTGATTTTTATTTAAAATAATTAAATTTTGGCTAGTAGTCGATAGCATCCATTATTTTTGATAGCAGCTGCACACCTACGAGGCATTGAATCTATAACACGCTCAATTTGATCCTTGGGTGTGCTTTCCCAGGCACCCGAATTCTTTAGAAAATGTTGTGCTTATTTATTTCCGAATCTCGCTTGATCTTCCTATCTACGATACTCCAAAGGTTTTCTATGGAGTTTAGGTCAGGTGATTGTGCCGGCCATAACAAAACATCAATTTTTGACTCCCGCAACCAATATTTGACAGTTTTGATACAAGTTTGGGATCATTGTCATGCTGAAACACCCAAATCAGCCGAATATTTTACTGTGCGTAAGGGAACAACGTGATGTCCAACACATCTTTGTAAACAAACCGATCCACAACTTCCTTATTTTATGGATAGGTCCAAGTCCATAGAAAGAAAAACAGCGCCACGCCATTTTTGACCCTCCCCTCATGCTTCACTGTACCTTTGTACCAACACTGCGGCTTGAGTCCTTCATTTTTTTGGTCTTCCTCACCGTAAAATTTTCACGTCTGAGCCTTAATATTAAACGTAGACTCATCCTAGAAATAATGTTTTTTCCATTGAGCTTGATTCCACTTAATATTATCGTTTCCGAAAGCCTTTTTGATTTTTTCAGATGTAAATGGTTTTTTGATGTCTTACGGGCATCCAGACCAGCTGCCACTACTCGTCTACGCACTGATCTCGAGCTTATATCCAATGATTGCTCTCTCACCAATCCAGTTGAACTCATAAATAGTTGTTTTTTATTTCTCTTACAATTTGGGATCAGTACAGGTTGAATTTTTTCACGGCCTTCATCCGTTATAGACTGTTACTACTGATCCAGTTTCAAAAAACCGGCTTAGTATACGGAAATAATTATGAAATCACATAAATATTTATGAAATATTTTTCGGAAATCATTTTCTGTGATATGTTGTTTTGATAGACACTGATAATTTGCTGTTTTATTCAGGTACTGTATTTGCTTCTAGCCATTTTTAAAATTTTTTTGGCAGTACTTAAAAAAACTAAAAGTAAAACACATACTGTTGTAAAAAACTTCTCAAAAAGGATTTATGACAAGCGAAATTATTGAAGGAAGCAAACAGCGATAAATATCACAGTAAAAACAACTGAAATTGCAGCGGTTATATAAATGTACAACAGAGTGTCTTTGTTTTGTCCAAGCCAAAATCGGGTTAATTTGACTTTACCAACATTATTTTTTATATGAAAATGCATTTGGTTTTATGTTTTAGGTTTTTAAAAAGTGAATAAAGTACCTAATTTAAAACAAGAAAAACTTTCTTATTTTCTTAATTTTTGAAAAAATTACAGGGCATTCATTCTCCTTGTAATTTCAGGTTGCTTAGTTTTGGCCGCCAGTATATATATATATATATATATATATATATATATATATTATATATATATATATATATCTATATATATTTCAATTGAATTTTTACAGCTGTTAAAATTTTCCAGTGACCGCTCTTTATAATGTACAAAAGCATTTTAGTGAGAATTTTCCAGAAAAAAAGTTATTCGTGATGGAATTCAAATGTGATAGTGTGATTTCTTTATATTCGGCTTGAAAACCAAAAGTGGCAATCGTTAGAGCACTCCTTAAATGCGAATAAATCTTTTGTGAAAGGAAGTGGACGGAAGGAAAACAACATCATCAGTAGAAATTGTTCGAAAGTAAAGAAGCGGACTTGATCGAAACCCGCGTCGCAGTGGCCGAAAAATGGCTCGTGAACTAAACATATCGCAATATTCCATTCTTCAAATATTGAAAAATGAGCACGGGGTAAAGCCATTGTAATTATAAAAGTCAAGAACATCGCAACAGAAATAAAATAGGCTCACAAAAGCCAAAGAGTTGCTTCGCTTGACCGAAAGTGATGAACTGCCGAATTTGGTTTTCTCCTATGAGAAAACATTCGTTGTCCAGCAGTTTGTAAACAAACAAAATGATTGTGTTTACTCGCAAAAAGGTCAGCTTAAAATGTGCTCCTGCGTTTGGCCACCAGAACTCAAGCGCCGGCCAGGGTGATGGCCGCTAGTATTAATCGCCTGTGTCATCAGAATAAATGACGAATATTATCGCGAAAATATTCTGGAGGGTGTATTAAAGCCTTGGGTACGCAAACATTTTGGCCGCAGACCTTGAACATTCCAACAGGACTCAGCAGTGGGACTATACGAATAACATCATTTTAGAAGATAAGTTAAAACAAAAAAACCGGCATTTTACCATGTACGAACGGTATTTTCAATTTGACCAACTTTATTCAATTGATTCAATTTCTAGAAAACTGATGTCGAAATAATTTAACGCGGTCACACCAAACTTAAATGGTAATTACTTTTTTCTAAAATTGGAAAAAAACTCGAAAAATATTGAAAAATGAGCTCGGGGTGAAGCCATTGAAATTCCAAAAAGTGCAAGAATTTACACCGCAACAAAAAGAGTTGCTTCGCTTGGACGAAAGTGGTGAACTGCCGAATCTGGAACCTCGTATTAATAGATCGTGGCATCAGAATAAATGCCGAATAATATTCCGAAAATATTCTAGAGGGTGTATTAAAGCCTTGGGCACGCCAACATTTTGACCGCATACCTTGGACATTCCAACAGGACTCAGCACGAGCCAACCAAGAACAATATAATGAACTGTCACTGGAAAAATTTTAACAGCTTTCGGACGAATGGCTAAGAAATGACAGCAGTCTGAAGTTGAAGTTTTTTCATCTCAAGAGATATGACTTTCTAAAGACAGATGTAAAAATGCATATCCATCTCTGCATTTGCAAATAATTGTCAAATTTCACTGCATAGAAAACTGGATTATATATAATAACTTTTGGATTATATATATTTAAAAAAATAATAGCAACTATAAGACTCCACCAGAATGGAATTTCGAGGTTATTCCACAAGATGGAATCTAAAATAGTAGGATAAATTGATCACAAAATTGTACAATTTTTATCTATTTGGGTCAAAATTTGCATTTATTTTGCAACCAAATTTGAAATAATTTCAACTCATACACAAAACGTGTAAATCTTTTGACAGAGTAGTAGCTTTGTTCTACCTTCTGTAATTGGGCCATGGTTAGGACTAAAAGGCTTTTAAGAATTATGGATCCGAAATATTTTCTGATATTTCTCTGTCTCTTGTAATTTTTTCAATATCACTAAATTTGTAATCTCGAGAGTGATTAGAAGCTTTAAATGGTTATCGGGCGGTCAAACATGTTGCGACCATTATTAGACGCAATTTTAGATTTTTTAACATCTGCCCAAATATGCATACATATAGGACAAGCGCGCCTAACTTCGGCATGTCCCAGTAGTTGCCATTTTTATATTTAAACTCAAATAAATAAGAATTTTTATAACTATATGTAAAAAGATGTTTACATTAGCTTCGTATATCTTCGTGTATTTCGCGAAGAAAAAAAGTTTTATTCTAATTAAATTTACATTTTTGTCTATGAAGGTCCTTCAGCACGAAGAAGACAATGCAAATCTTAAGAACAAAATAGTGGGGACGTCAAATTTAGTAACTACTAGTAACTATGCTAAATTAACAAATTTTCAACATCAAAGAACTGTCGATAGAGCTCTTTAGACAAAAATATTACTGTGAAATATAGGAAAACATGTGTTGTAAGGTCGGCAGAATTGCATTTGAATTTCAATTATTGAATGTGTCTACGTTATATGTCTTGGGTTTTATTAAATTAAAAAAAAA
Organism: Musca domestica; assembly: GCF_030504385.1. Classification (NCBI taxonomy): domain Eukaryota; kingdom Metazoa; phylum Arthropoda; class Insecta; order Diptera; family Muscidae; genus Musca; species Musca domestica. The sequence goes on along the minus strand of NW_026712338.1, from coordinate 4,156,848 downwards.
AAAACAACAATTTTATTAAATATATTTTTACAAAGAATTGATATGCCAACTATAGGAACAAATTCCGCAATATAATTAATAACTGATTCAAACTCTCTTTATTAGCTATAATTAAATAAATTTAGTCAGAATGGAGGAGGATTAAAGAATCAAAATTCGACTTCTGGTATACTTGGGGCATATTGCAATATTATACCTGTGCATTACAAATTTAATTTAGTGCATGCCAACACCTGAATTGTTGGCGTTGGCACCATTGTTACAAAATCTTAATCGGTTTATTTTTCGGTTTAAATCTCAGGTACGGATCAACCTTACTTTCTCTGAAAGGTTGACGATTTACGTCAGCAGGTAGAAGTATGCAATAAAAAAGTCCCGCTCTTCGTGTGTCACGACTTGTTCTCACAATTTAGAGATTTTCTCTCCAAACGTTTAAATATGGCTTATAAAAATTTCGGGCTTGGTTACTACACACCTGGTTGGCAGTTGATTAGTAGTAAAACTATCGCCATAGGAGTTAAACAAACCCGAGACGTTGGTTTTTTGTCTTGTTGATTGTGAAAATACATAAAAAGAAATAAAACTGTTTCAGTAAAGCACCATTGTCTAAGTATTGGAATTTCAGTCTTGTTCGTAAAATATGAAACTCGGATAAAATAACTTCAACTAAACGACAGCTAAGTTAAGATTATACACAAATAAATCCTACGGGTGACAGTTAATAAAAATAATAAAACAAAAATAAACAAATCTTCGAATATATACGAATACAGAAAAATGCCCTGCTCTGCTGTTACGCTTTCTATAGCAACAATTGCCTCAATAATAGCTATCGCCTTATTGGTTATTGCATTTTCTACAGATAACTGGTTACACTATGAGGTGAAAAGAAGCAACATACAGGTGTGTATCTATTAACAATGAATGGTAAACTTGTAATCCAACCGACATCTTTGAATCTAAGATTAAAGAGAAAATTTGATAGCGGTGTTTGAGATGAAAAAAACTTTCTACTGCAACTCTAGTGTAAATGTTTAAATTAATTTAATAATTATTAAATACTTATGTACATATATTTTCGTTTTATGTGTTGTGTTTGCACACACACAAATTTTTTAAACCTAATAGGGATGTGTGCCGTATTTATGAGTACGTGTGAGCTACGCTGGAATGCGACTTGTACCCAAATCAACAACCCAACTACAAAGAGAAAAACAATTTTCAGGTAGTTTCACAAACTGCTACGATTCTCTTAACAATTCTCTTAAGACATAATACTACGTCTCATGAACATACATCTGCGATCAATACAAAACTTCTTTAATATTTCCCCAAGTCAAGTGAATTTGATAGATCGTTTGCAAACATAAAAAGGATCAGGCACTTCCAGCATTCCCACCACTTTCTAATTTACACATTAGAATTTATGTTTAATCAAAAGTTCGAAATACAATTTTCATACCAAACAAAAAGGAATGGAGCTAAGCCTATTTGTAGTAATTCTACCAAAAATATGTTCCGCGTATACAAATTCATAACAAATGAAAATCCACACCCATGTGAAGTAAGCTAAGAAAGTGAAAGTTAGACAAATACTTCCACGGAACGGATATGTTCAAAGGTACCCCAAATCGACTCTCATCGAAAAATATGAACTTAATTTCTTGTGTATTCGATTTATTTTTCAAATCATATGAAATATTTTGCAACTTAAAGCAACTTAAAGTTATACAATTTGTTCAAGGAGCTGTTCAAAACAGAATTAAGTTTTTTAAAGCCCCAATAAAGGACGATGTTGCCCAACATATTCAAGGAGGTATTCAACAAGATTAACTTTTGTAAAGCCTCAATCAAAGGACGGTTAACAGTAGGGCTATCGAACATAATCCGGAATTTGTACAAATTCTGACAAAGAATTTAGTTTTAAAAGGCATTTAAAACGTTTTTGGAAATAAATTGCCCAGTCTTAGGAGGAAATACATTTGTTAACACATGATCACAACAAATTTCTTCACAGTATTTTGAACAAAACTTGACGTTCACTTCATTCCCGCGATTTTCTCTAAAAAAATTGTAAAAAAGAAAGAATTTGAAATAACAAAAATGTAGATTCAGATTTGTGTTTTTCAAATTTGATAAACCTGCTCGATTATACATATATTCAACTCTGTCGTGAATCCAATCTTGAATTCAGGTGCTATATTCAGAAGCAAGTTTTCCGCATCTGCAATATATTTTATACATATCACTCCACATTGCTTAAGTATTTCCAAGTATTAGCAAAACGACTTCTTTTGAAGAGAAATTATTTTTCAGTTCCATTAGATTTTCAGAGCTTGTTAAATTTTGGGATAAAAGCCACATTGATTGGATTAGAGCGTGCTATTAGGTCAATTGGCAAATTTACACATTGACTTTTAACTATTTAGTTTACATTCATCCAGACCATAATATTATGTTCTTCTATTATATTGCTACATATTAATTCCCAGAACGAGAGGCTACATAGTAGAAATTTTTCCTTCGTCCATTGTGTTGATCCTAGATTTGAGTTTAGAGATAGGATAGAGGAAATATATAAAAGTGAAAAATTTTGAAGAGGTGTTTTAGCATGGTGGTTTGCCAAGCCATTGCTCTGTTCCCCCACAAGAATGTAAATATGTTCCTACGGAAATTTTATGATTTAAAAAATATGTCAAAATTTTCTTTATCCCCATATTGCCTGTTCCAGAACCTGCAACAATGTAAAAAAGTTATTATATTACTAATAAACGATGTTCAATTATGATATCGGAAAACTTGCAAAATTAGTCAGTCTTATCAATCCGATTTTGTGGTCAGTATTGGAATTCTCTAACTATTTTTGCTGTTGCATACAAAAACGGTAAATTTCAAACCCACATTTCCATATTAAAAAACAGTAAAGTTGGCAACACTTGCTTTGTGTCAGAACTGCACAAATGTAAAACAAGTTAAAAAGCAGTAAGTTCGGCCGGGCCGAACTTTTAATACCCTCCACCATTTGCAACGAATTTGAAATTTTCAAAAAATAAAATCCTTAAAAAATTCTGTTAAAATTTTAAAATACCGAATATAGCCGTTATTTTGGGGTCTATACGACGTGGACATACATAGGCATTGTTTGTCATAAGCCATTACCATATTCAAATTCGAAACTTGAAATAAACGGTGAATATGTAGCTAAAATCATCAAAATACCGAATAGGGAGGTACCGTTATATGGGGGCTATCCGAAGACCTGGACCCGCACAGACTTTTCTGTCACAGACTGTAGTTCCCATAACGAACTTCAAATACCAATTTTAAAACAATTCCGGTGAATAATGTCGCTAAAATCATCAAAATACCGATATAGGGAGGTACCGTTATATGGGGGCTATATGAAGACGTGGACCTGCACAGACAATTTTCTGTCTTAGGGTGTAGTATCCATTTTGAACTTCAAATACCAATTTGAAACAATTCCCGTGAATAATGTCGCTAAAATCATCAAAATACCGAATATCGGAGGTACCGTTATATGGGGGCTATACGAAGACGTGGACCTGCACGGATATTTTCCGTCTTAGGGTGTAGTATCCATTTTGAACTTCAATACCAAATTGAAACAATTCCCGTGATAATGTCGCTAAAATCATCAAATACCGAATATAGGGAGTTCCGTTATATGGGCTATATGAAAACGGGACCTACATGGCCCATTTACGAACTTAACCTGCCTACTGAAAATAACATGTGTGCAAAATTTTAGCCACCTATCTCAATTCATTCGAA